>NC_059368.1:2500000-2592500 GCF_019703515.2 Myxocyprinus asiaticus | reverse complement strand
TTATGTGTGTGTGATTAAGTTCACATTGAGCCGATCGCGTTGTGTGGCATTGCTACCATATGGTGTTAATGGGGCTTATTTACTTATGAAAGAAACTGCTGGGTGCCAGGCTTTATGTTTCTCCATTAAATTGTCATGAGTTATTAATCACAAACACACGTCGTAGTTGAAGGGCTGATGTTTGAGGAAAGTTCAAGAGAGTCTCACTGCCTTGTGTGTTTGGCCTGAAAGCATAATGTATGCGAGCAGTATAGTCCGATTCCCGAACGAATGACTCTTATGAGTCAGTTCTTTTGAATCTACACCGCAAAACAAACCTTTGAGTTGAGCATGTTTCAGGCCTATGTTTATCAGGGTCGAGCACTTGCAATACGTTTAACAAGCATTTGCGTATGTATTTGCTTACAATATGTTAATGGCATTAGTAGTCCCTATTAATAGTTTGCTATGTCCATTTAAATGAGTATCCACCGTTGGTCCCAGGGTGACCTGAATGTGGTCACATTCTTAATTGCTCTCCCTAAATTCGATGGTGCAGTCCAGAATACTCTTTGATTGAAAAAAAGAAATAGCAAATCAAATAGCACTTTAGAGTATGCATGAATTTTCCTCACTAGTTTGGAAGCATGACTGCACCAGTGCATGGGTGTCTGGCTGAGGCAGTTGAAATGCGAGACTCTCAGCATACCTAGGCATTTTATTACAGCTCATTAAGACTGTGAATAACTCACTAACACAGTTCCATTAGCAAAAGAGTGGACACCCTCAATAAAGTTAGCATGGACCCACACACGTCAAATGGTTAGCCCACCCAAAAGTTGTAAATACTGTCATCATTTACAGTACTCACCTTCCAAACCCATAAGACTTCTTTCTTCAACAGAAAACATGGAAGGAGCCTCAGTCACCATTCACTTTCACTGTATAAAACGAGATGGAATTAAAGAAAGTTATGCAGGTTTGGAACAACATAATTGTGAGTAAATTATGACAAAAATCAGATATATGGTATTATACTGTATGTAAAACACATTATTATGCATGTTCATATTTGTTTTTCACTGTTATAAAAAGTCACATACTTGTACATACAGTATATGCAACATGTTTAAAAAAACTACAAAAATACCCATTTTCAAATATCTAACAAATACTGTATTTTTTCCATATATCAGGAATAAGCCACATTTAAGAGCGCTAGTGTGAAGCACAGCGCTATGTGATATGTCATATGTGCAAAATCAATGGGCATGGCCGTGAAGCTTTTGTATTTTCATGTAAGCATGCGCTAAGTCTAGGTGCAAGTGGGTTTGGCGAAATTGCGCGAGCAAAGCCCTAATGGGCTTGGCGAAGTGCATTTTAATATGGAGGTTCTTCTCCAGTTATTGCACTCTCTGCGTCCTATTATATAGTTCATTCCCTCAAACACCAGCGATGTAAACAAAGACAGCATGCAATGGACTGTATGCAATGAATTATAAAAATAAAAATATGGACTTCCGATCTTTTGTACATTAACTGCATCCTTGTTGAATGTCAGGCATATTTCTATGACAGTGACACACTCCTTTTATACGCATTGAAAATGTGGTTCTCTTCAGGACTACTTGGATGTAGTCTCCGTTTAATTATAGAGAATGTAAGTATAATTACATCATATTGATTAAGTGACAAACAAATCATGGCTTGTATTAACACTCATTGTCAGGTACATAATTTGATGTTCCTCTATATTTTCAGAATTTGGACATGAACTTTATTACTACCTGCTTGTGAAATCTCCAAACTGCAAATGCAGGAACTGAATTTAGATGTTGCCGCTGAGAACAGACATGTTCTGAAACATCTTAGTGCAATTACCTATTGCGCTTTGCGCCACTTCATTAACATACAACACACCTACAGTTTGCGTGCATACACCCACAGATAGCGCAAACACTCCCACCCACACCCACCCAAATATATGAACTATAATTTTATATACGTACTGTATATATGTTCATAAATGACCATATTTCAGATTTGTGTGGGGCAGGAATTTCTTTAATTGGGAAGATGATGTGCTCAATTGTCAATAAAATTATGTGTGTGTGTTGAAATATTACCTGGATATGTTCTTGAAAAGTTTCATGAAATTCCACTGAGATGTTTTATACTCTTTGTGACTCTCACAAGAAACGATTCACTCAAGTTTTCCACTGATGGAATGGTTAAACCCAAAACAACTGAACCTGCAGTAGTTAAACTGCATGCCGAATTAATGCATTAGAAATCCTGTTAAGCTGCATTCAAGAACAGAGGGCAAAACATCGCTTCATGTGTACAGTTTTCTGTGCGCTCTAAATCTTAGGCTTGAAGATCAACTAGTTTATTAGTACCAACACAAACATTCACCAAATCACTTTCACGGATGTAACGGTAGCCAGCTGGTAGATAGCTGTGCAGTATGTAAACCTCACTCCCCTGACCTCAAGAGGCGCATTAGCGACTGACGTTAGAGGCTTTAGCCTTTATCCTCCTCGTTAGAGTGCCCGCCTCCCATTCCGGAGACCCCGGTTTGAATCCTGCTTAGAGCGGGTCGAGTAGGACTGGTTATAGTGGTGCCGTGACCCAGATGGGAATGAGGTTTAGCTAGGTGAGTGTAATGGTAGCTAGCTGGTAGATAGCTGTGCAGTGTGTAAACTTCAATCCCCTTGCCTCAAGGGACACACTAGTGACTAATGCTAAAGGCTGTAGGCTTTATCCTCCTCATTAGCGTGTCCACCTCCCATACCGGAGACCCTGGTTTGAATCCCGCTCGAAGCAGGTCGAGTAGCACCGGTTATCCACTCTAATCTGTCTTGGATAGTATTTTTCTGGTGCAATTTAAACTTTGTAATGCAGCACTTTTCATATGACCGTCTCCTTTAGAATCACTAATGTTGTATTATTCCTCTTTTGTAAGTTGCATTGGATAAAAGCATCTGCCAAGAATAAATGTAAATTTATGACTTTCGTTCTTCTGTAGAACACAAATTATGATTTTTAGAAGAATATTTCAGCTCTGTAGGTCCATACAATGCAAGTGAATGGGTGCCAAAATTGCTCCAAAATGCAGAAAAACCCCATAAAAGTAATCCATACAATTTCAGTGGTTAAATCCATATCTTCAGAAGCAATATGATAGTTCTGGGTGAGAAACAGATCAGTATTTAAGTGTTTTTACCATGAATTCTCCTCCCCGCCCAGTAGGGGGTGATATGCATGAAGAATGCAAATCACCAAAACCAAAAGGTCTTAAATATTGTTCTGTTTCTCACCCTCACCTATCATATAATTTCTAAAGACATGGATTTAAACACGAGTCATATGGATCACTTTTATGCTGTGTTTATGTGCATTTTGGTACTTCAAAATGTTGGCACACATTCACTTGCATTGTATGGACCTACAGAGCTGAAATATTCTTCTAAATATCTTCATTTGAGTTCAGCAGGTGAAAGAAAGTCATACACATCTGGGATGGCATGAGGGTGAGTAAATGATGAGAGAATTTAATTTTTGGGGGAACTATTCCTTTTAAGGGTGGACTCTTTTGACTCTGCACAGTAATTAACCACCTAGCAAACACCCACATGATTGGGATGCTTAAACAAAGCAATCCTTTGCAGTGATTATTGCTATTCACAACTATTTGAGGCTCTTGAAGGGCAGTGAGTCCTGTTAAGTGTGCAGAGCAGCTGTAGTACACTTGTGTATGTCCACTAAGAGAGGGGCTTTTCTCACCCTTTGACAGAGCTCTCTACTAGCCGCCCACAAGGGAACCGAGCATTTCATTTACAGCCATTCAAATACATTGCATATGACTCAACTTTAAAACCATTATGTTCTATTGAAAACCTCCCTCCCATGTCAAGCAATGCATTTTGAACAAATATCATGAATTTGGAAGTTTTCTTGGATAACACCATTTGATATCCAGAACTACCATGTTTTAAAAAGGTCAGATTATCAGAAATTTTTAATAAACTTACCTTGATGATCAGTCATGAGAGTCTACAGGAGTCCTCTCTGTGATGTCATTTCCTGTTATGGTCTTCTTTTCACATGACAACAAAGTATCTTCCTTACTTAACTTGGATTTGGCATGTAACGTTTGTCAAATATTAATTAAAACTGCTTCACTACTATTTTTTTTACTGTTATATCACGCTAACGTTTTTTACTTTGTGCCCCACAAAATATATGAATATTAATTTAGAAGTTGTATTGATGTTAACTGTAAAAGAGGTGTGTTTAGATCATAGCTTATGTGAATTTAAGTTTTTTAATATTTTTGATTGCTTACCTTCAGATACCAAAAAAATGAGCAACATGTCATTGACCATTGAACAGTGCAGTAGCCTACACATGAAAACCATCCCAATTTAAAGGGTCTATGACATTTTTTTTAAAACACACGTGCCAAATTCATAGAAATATAATCTTTGTATTCATGTTAGTTTCATATGGTTTAAAATAGATAAATAAATATTGACTGTAAGTCAAAAGTGCTGTATACATAACATTTTCCTTACACCTTGAATTATTTAGATTTTTTGGTAACACTTTACAATACGGGTGCATTAATAAGCATTAATTAATGCTTAACTAATGCACAGATAATACTGAGTTAATGTATGACTCATGATTAACTAAGCCATTTATTAATGATTGCCACATCAGCAACTAATAAAGAGTCTGTCTGATTAATATATTAAGTCATATATGAATTGCTATTAATTAAATGTGTCATTGTGGATTAATTCCCTAACAACTTACTATATGAACTAATAGTGTTAATTAATGTGTTGATTACCACAATGAGCCGAAGCCATGCATTGAGCTTCCACCCAATGCGGGTGCACTAATATGCATTAATACATGCTTAATTACTGCATTATTGCTGCAAATTCATGCGGTTATTCAGCTCATTGTGGTAATTAACACATTAATTAACACTATTAGTTCATATAACAAGTTGTTAGGGAATTAATCCAAGATGACACACTTAATTAATGAATGGCTCAGTTAATCATGAGTCATACATTAACTCAATATTATCTGTGCATTAGTTAAGCATGAATTAATGCACATTAATGCACCCGTATTGTAAAGTGTTACCGATTTTTTATATATATTTTCAAAAATATGTAAAAGTTTTTTTTCGTGATTGTAGTAACTGTATTTTAGGCAGAAACCATAATTTTACTACAGTAATATTGTAGACTGTTGTAAGCATATTTTTTCCAGGCAAGACAAACTACCAGCTTCTTATGCGCTCTAACATCATCCCCCTCCGTCCAAACTAACCCAAACACAAAACAAAATCTTTGTTTTGGCAGCCTAATGGTTTACAATAGTGTGTTTAATAGGGTGGGGGTGGGGGGGCCAAGAGGGATGCACACTGCTACTTGCGATGCGACGGGCGCATATTAGGCTTGTGAGAAAGGAAACTCCAGGAATATCAATACTTCCTCTGCGTCGATTTCCAGCAGAGTGTGACGTACGTGTGTGGAAATGAGCCGCGCGGAGGATACTTTCCTTATTATGGATTTGACATGAACTTGGCCCCGGGCCCTGGGGAATGTGATGAATGCATTATTTGATCTTCCTGTCTTTGTTTACCTCTCTGGGGCATCAGATCACGGCCTTTCTGCTGTGGATCACAACATAGTGAGAGTGTACGACACTAAATTTTTTTATTAAACAGTAATCACTGCCGGATCTTTCGATGGACTGCGTTAGCGATAAACTGCGTCATCCAACAATTTTATTTGCAGGACAAAAGGACTAAATTCTTGGTGAATAAAGCATTTATGAGTTGATGTACGAGGCAATTACTGAATGATGTGAATGAGCAATTACCTGGTAATTTTACTCAAAAGAAACTCTTATTACACTGAGCATAAAAGGGTTCTGATAACTTTCTAAATTTGATCAGAACTGCAAGCTGAGTGACAAATGTTGCATTGGTGTCACTGAAGAAATGTCTATATACTGAGTGTGTAATAAGTTTAGGATTACAACATAAAAGTCCCCTGATCCACAAGTCAGGCTTGTGTCTGTGGCACCATTTGAAAGGGAAAAGGAGATTTTGATGGGTTTGGAATGACATGAGGTTGAGTAAATGACAGAATTTTCATTTTTGGGTCAACTAACCCTTTAACTTCCTTGAAAGACATCGAACCTGTTCTTGAAGAAAACCGTGCACATATCTTCCAAACTTGACCAGTGTCTGTACAATGCATTCGATATAAAAACGCCTCATAAATGTACTAATTTTTTTATTTGTTTGGGGTCAGTATGTCTCTCAGGAAAGCCTTAGCTCTGCTCTGTTGAACGGAACGCTCTCGTGCTGTGATCCAGGGAGCTGTCGAGCTTCACTTGAGCTCAATGCTTCAAAACACAAATGTTAAAGCTGCTTCCTTAATGTGCTGTGCAGCGGAGGCCTCTGTGACCTACAGCTTCTGAACCTCAGCTGCCACTGAGAGCTTTAACCCGTGTTCTTACAGACAGGAAACACTACAGGAACACACGGCACATTCTACTCAACTGCAGAGGGAATATTTCAACCACTATGATGATAATGTTGCACAGTCTGACTGCAAGACAGTTCTGAGTGTATGTGCATCACTCTCAAATACTGCACTCTTGTTAATCCAGTATTGCTTAGCATTAAAGTCAACATGAAACGGCATTCACAACCCATTTTACTTTCAGAATGCTACATTATTCTGCAAAAAAAAAAAAAGAAAGAAAAATTCTTAAAAGGAATGTTTCGGGTTCAATACAAGTTCAAATCGACAGCGTTTGTAGCATAATGTTGATTACCACAAAAAAATAATCGGCCCTTATTTATTATTAAAAAAAAAAGCAATCATTGCAGCTACAGTGAGACACTTACAATGGAAGTAAATGGGGCCAGTGGGGCAAAAAAACTTTAAAATACTCACTGTTTCAATATTTTAGTTACAAGATGTACACATTATATGTCATTTTAGTGTGATAAAATCAATTATAGGGGTTTACTGCAGTTACAGTATGTCGTCATGGCAACGAAGTTGTAATATTGGATATAACTTTACACAGATATGGTTAGCAAGTGATTTTATCACACTAAAATCATGTTAACATGTATATTGTTTTCGTCTTGTGGCTATACTTTTGAAATCATGTGTATTTTAATGTTTACGGACTGGCCCCATTCACTTCCCTCGCTGTAACCCAGATTTTTGCTTCTTTTTTTTTTTTTTGCCAACCCTTTTACACTTATCAATAAAGAACCCATTCCATCTGTTCTGGTCAAATTTGACCCGAAAATCAAATGTGGAACCCCCAATTTTTATTTTATAGAAATGTAATAACACAAAATATTCACTAAAGTAAAAACATTAAAGTTATGCATTTCTTTTGGGATTTTCTGGGATTTGTTTTTATTTTTATTTTTTACCTTATTTACCTTTGAATTACTCAATTACTCCATTTATGTTCATATTAAATAAGCACATTTTATGTTATATTTACTTCAATACAAGTTTCAGTAAGTTAAAAGATTGTCAAAACATCAAACTATGTCATGCATTGGGGGTCTCTGGTGGCATCTGCTGGAAAAAAAATAACAACTACATGTAATGACAACAATGTCCAGTAGATGGCTTCAGTGCTTATAGAGACGGATATCTTTAAGCTAATATTGTAACAAACTTAATTTCCAAGTTATGCATTGGATATATATTTAGACATTAGAAAACTCAATTGTTTGCAAAATTGTAGCCTTTTTTTTTAAGTGTGAGATTTTGCAATGATGTCACAATACGCTTACAGCCAAACCTGACCATGGTGTGCAATTCCCACACCTAAGCCTAAACTTTCTCACAATGGGGTCGGACTAAGACTTTGATCTGACCTTGGAGTGTGTACATCTGTGTGTGTGTGTGTGTGTGCATGTGCGCGCATGCGTGCAAGCATGTGTGTGTTCTGCATTGTTCTACAAAATGTAAACAAATGGCTCTGCTATAGTCTTACCCATTTATTTCTGTGTGTGTGCATGCATGTGTTCTGCATTGAGGATGTATTATAGTCTCACCCCTTCATTTCTCTGTGTGTTCTGTATTGTGGCAGATTGAGTTTTATTTGGCAAATAAAAAAAAATTCTGTGTTATAGTCTCACTCATTCATTTCCTATGGTGGGTAAAATTTGACCTGAACAGTACGAATGGGGGACTATTTGATAAAACAACCTAGACTCATCAAACCTTTTCCAAAATGTATTTTGTGTGTTCATGTGGCAAGTTTAGGAGAAGTCACCAAGCCTTGCACTGTTCAAATTAAGGAAACCATTTTTATAAATAAAAAAAGAAAGAAAATTATTCAAAAATGACCCAAACAGTGATTAAGGGTTACAGAAAAGGAGAGATGGGTCAAAATGATTTTTTGAGGTAATGAACATTATGCCACAAATACTGCTGATTTGTATTAAACCCAGAACATTCCTGTAACAAGTATCTTTGTTTTTTTGTCCAATAAAAACATCTATAAAACAAGATTTACTAGAGATTCCACAGAGAATGTATCTTGAGAATTTATTGAGGTTTATACGTAAAAAAAAAAAAAAAAAGTTTTATTATCTTACACTTTTTTGCTTCTCAAGACTACCTTGTTTTTTCAGTATGTTTACATAAACAACAAGACAAACAGCTAACTAAGAAATTAATAAAATTTTCGCAGCACTCTGAGTGAAACAGAATATTCAGTAAGAAAAAGCAAGTAGGACGGGCCTCATTTCTTGATTTATTCATCAGAAATAAACTGGATCATAATAAGTGGTTTATGACCTGGCTGGAGGGGCTTTAAATAAGAGGGCTTTATGATGTCATCCAAAAAGAAAAAGTAGTTTCAGAGGCAGAGCAAGCTGATACAGTATATTTTGATCAAAGGTTACGAAAACATTTTCTTCATGTACTGAATTGCGCACAAGAATACCAGGAACATGTGTCAAAGAAAGTTTTTGATTTCATGTTGAATCTAACGCAAATAAAACAATTTTGAACCTCTAAGCAGTATCCCAAAGCGAAGATTCGCTCATTTTTGTGAAAATAATGGATGTGTTGCATTGTTCTGTTTGATGGGATTTTGGATGGAGTGTTCTGGTGATTGGTGGGATCTCATATATTTCACAAATATTCCAATGTGACTGATACATGCAAAGAGAAATGTGTGACGCACATCTGGAGAAGCTCACAGCAGCGAGATCGAGTCTCTAATGCAGGTGCATGCGGCCGCATACAAGCTATTAATGGGGAAATTCAGGGTAACAAAATAACAAGATGAAAAATGGCAAAAGTTTTGGCTCTTCTCGCTTGCAAAACATGTGCGGGATGAAATACGCAGACTTTCCCCTGTCAACTTTCACTTGATGGAAATGTATTTGCTTCCTCCCGGTGCACCTCATCCCAAAGGACCGCGGTCAAATTTCATTTCCTTGTCATGAAGGGGCCCTCGGCGTGCAGTTCTGGCCATCGCTCGTGAGCACTTGCCTTCCTTTCTAATGTCCTGATGTGGTTTTCTCCTCCCCTCGGTGTGACAGTGCTGTCGACCGCGTGGCCTCTTTACTCGTCTTCATAAATCACTCAAATTCAGGGGCCCACCCTTAACTGGTGTTGCCAGCGTGGACAAAAGCTTCCTGTAAAAAAAAGAAACAAAACCGCAAGCGTCCAGCATGTCTCCACCGAACGTCGCCGTTTCACCTCAAACATCAGCTTTGCGCAAAAACCACTAACGATTCGGGTCGACATTTTATTGCGTGTTCCTTCAACCCAAAGGACAGATCATCAACAAATCAGCCACTTGGACGTTTGACATGAAACAAAATAATGACACATTCTGGTCAACAGGCCGTTTGAGTTAAATGGAAAAAACGACTTTAAGGGTCGGCTATAATACTGTAAGTGTTCCAACAGTTTCTTGGAAGTGTAGTAAATGTTTCTGTGCACCACTTTTTCTTGGTCTTTATTTCTCGTCTCTCGCTCCCTAGTGATCCATTATTTGATGGTGAATGTGGGCCTGGAGTTGAGAGGTCTCACATGCCTCTTCAGCGATATGTCCTCTTGCAGAGATGATCGGGACAGGATGCAGGAATTCTCTGGACACGAATGCTCAATGACTGATGTCAGATTCGTAAAAAAATAGGCCCAACACATGACTGCAGACTCTAAGCAAGGAAAGATTGGCACATTCAAAACTAAAGCAATGACCAGGAAGAACCCAGTTTCAACCACTATGTCACATCAAAAGGGAAAGACAATATTTTTACATTAAGCACTGCCTCGCCCATAGAATACGATTATAGAGAAAACGTGGCTTAATGTACAGTGGCCTTGAAAGGCCAAAATGAGTTTGCACCTTGTTAATAGATGTCTACAGGCAAGCTTATGAGCCTATAAACACAATGCACATTTATTACGTTATTAGGAAATGGTTTTTCCACCACCAAAACGCTCTCCATGATCACATACTTGGAAAACGATGACGTTTGGAAACCGAAAATGGGGTTTTCAAACGTATTTGGGAATTTGTATATATTTGGCCTTACGGTATATTTAAAGTAGCCTTTAGAACTTGTGCGCTATATTCTAAGACTTCTAAAGAAATAACATAGCTTTGTGTGCTAAAGGTCCAGATTTAGATTCCACATTTTTCTGCAGTTCTGAATTGAAATGTCCACTGTGTGGCGCTAAAAGCGAGTTAACAGAAGAGATTTTTAAGGTTGTAACAAGGTTAAAATGGGAAAGGAGGCGGGAACCGGCTGAACGGTCAAAATAATATTTAATGAAACAAAAAGACACACAACACAAATGCACACACGGCAGCTGCGTGTCTCTCTCTCTCTCGAACTACCGCATCCTACTGCACTTATCCCTCTCCTCGGCTGATTAGCCCAATTGGGGGCCGGGCATGCGTAGTCATGGCCCAACCCCGCCCTCCTCCTCGTCACACTCCTCCCTTCTTTGCCTCAGGCCAGGAAACCCCGGCATGATCTACATCCCCCCCACCCCTTCCGGGGGGGCGGGCTGCCCTGCCGGCAGGCTTTTCTCCACCTCTCTAGAGCTGGGGAGGGTGACAAGGGGAGGGAATAACAAAAACAAAACAAAAAAGAGGGAAAGGGCAAGGCAGAGCGACAGTGAGAAAGAGAAAAAAAATGCTCGCTGGTTCCCAGACACGCCATCGCCTGGTCCTCTATCACTCCTCAACCCTCTGGCGGATGACAGCCGCTCCTCCCCGGGCGGTCTAGAGCAAGTCCTCCGACCCCTGGTGGATGTAACGCCCCTCCGTGTTTTGGCGGCAGCAGCTCCACCGCTCCAGGTGGCTGGCAGCTAGCCCCTCATCCCTTCGCGGATGGCGGCTGTACCTCCGCGTCCAAGCAGCCGGCAGCGACTCCTTCATCCCCCGGCGGACGGCACCTTTGGGCTGATGGTAGTGGCAAGGACTCCACGACAGCGCATCCCTCCTCCTTCCCGGGCTTCGGCACCAATGTAACAAGGTTAAAATGGGAAAGGAGGAGGCAGGAACCAGCTGAACGGTCAAAATAATATTTAATGAAACAAAAAGACACACAACACAAACGCACATACAGCAGCTGAGTGTGGCTCTCTCTCTCCCGAACTGCCGCATCCCACTGCACTTATCCCTCTCCTCGGCAGATTAGCTCAATTGGGGGCCGGACATACGTAGTCACTGCCCGGCCCCGCCCTCCTCCTCGTCACAAAGGTTAATGCAATTTTCAGTTTTAAATCAACAAAACTGTACTCCCTACCCTAAACCTTAAACCTAAACCTAACCAATATTGTCAGGAAAAAAGCAACCACCTAATTTTGTGGTGCGTCTATGACACTTTGGGCTCTCGTGTCGACTCATGTGCTCTTCAGGACTCGTACACCGGTCCTTTACATCACAAGTGCAACGCTCTATCAGTTGAGCTTCCTTGCAATCTGATCACACTCGAACAAGCTTGTAAATGTAGTTGATTATGTAATGCAAATGTTAAAATGAGTTATGCACTATAGTAAAAGTGTTTAGATGTCATAAGATAGCATTGTGTGAGGAACAGGGCGAAAAGTAAGTGTTTATGAACTGATAATCTGCCGCTTTACTCGCGATTTTTGTGAAAATGAATTCAAGCCAATGTTGTTGTAGATCCTCTAGTGCTGATCTCAGCAGAAAACTGCTGCGATATGTACAACGAGCCATGTATAAAAAAAAAAAAAAAATCAGAAATGTAGGTATTGTGACGTGATTCTATGAGACGAGGTTGCAAACTTATCTTGAAATTAAATGAGTTTGGAACGAACGACATGAGGGTGAGTAAGTGATGACAGAATTTTCATTTTTGGGAAACTATTCCTTTAACACCAAATTTTAATTCCCTAAATATAAAAGCTTTCACAAAATTTATGACAAGAAACACAAAGAAGGGATTTTGTGTCATAAGTGGAAAAATAAAAAGATTTAAGTTATTCAACCTCAAAATATATTTTCCCCGTGAGATGTTCTCTATTCACCGTGTAGTTCCATAAGAAGAAGCAAAATGGGAAAATCCTCTTCGGAACGGATGATGAATCCAAACTGCTGCTGGGGAATCCTGACAGGGATATTCTGTTACCACATGTATCATACCATGGAATTTAAAACAACATGTTGGATGTAAAGACCATGGAGTTCTGAAAAGCATATTATTCTGTCATTTTTAGGACTTAAAGGACACTCCTTACAGGGAAAGTTTACTTAAAAATGAAAATGCTGTCATTGTGTACTCACACTCATGTTGTTCCAAACCCATATGACTTTCTTATGTGGAACACAAAAGGAGATGTTTAGCAGAATGGCTTTATGATGCATATAATGCAACATTTCCTCCAAAAGAAGCATGAATTTGTCAGACTTCAATTTATTGGGTCTCAATACTAGTATTAGTCTTTCCTGTGTTTAGTTTTTCTAAGTAATTTAACACGTTTCATTTGGTTAAACAGATGGAAAACAATAAGTGGAAAAAAAGAAAAAAGGTCAGGAATAATTAGCACGTTTGTCAGTTTGCAGGAAACATAGTATCAGTTTCATGCCCCTCGCATTTGCCCACCACCTGTTGAACACGATGATTAGGGTGATGTGGGCGACCTGGAGAGAGGGTAAATGTGTGTGTGTTGGAGGGGCCTTTGTCATATTTATATCAACAATGTCGGACAAAACTGTCTAATTATCCCCCTCTGGCCCGGCTCGTCTTACCGCTCCCACTCCATTTGCCGTCCTGTCCCGTGGCCAAACTCGGCCGCCCGGTGTCCTTAAGCACATCCTAATGACAGCTCTCTTTCAATCCTCAGGCTTTATAATTGCAAGGGCTAACTTACAGACATTATGTGGCATTAGTCCAGAGAGCTCATAAAGGGGGGTCACGGGCAGGTCTGCTGCATCACAATGCATGTGGCCGCAATAAATCTCCTGAAGTGACAACACGGAGAGGTCAGATTGTTCAGAGCGAACAACACTGGAAAGTAAGAGATGGACTTCTAACTGAATGGAGAAGAAGCAGAAAAAGCTCAAATTTTCAAAAACTTACTGTTCAAAAAAAGAACATCTAAATGGGTGAATAACACACACACACACACACACACACACACACACACAAAGAAAAAAAAATACATTCATTAATATCTTACTGAGAGACATTGAAGCCTTTTTATGACCATTAAGATTTTTTTTGCATTATTTTGACTATAGTTTTAGGATAAATACGCATTTTTTTCTCCTCTGAATTTTCATAACCATACTAGCCAAAATGTAACTTTTTTTTGTAATTGTTCTCAATAGCAATTTTCATTACATCCTCCTTACTATAGTATTTTTACTCTAGTATGGTAAAAAAAATGTGTAATACAAATACATTTTTGTTATTTTTTCCTCTGAGACAGTAAACAAATACTACATTGATATATAAATCCCTAATATTTAAATAGATCATAATATATCCAAAGCTATATACAATGTGTATATACTGTACAAAACAAAGCATTAAATACAGTGTATATATATATATTATATATTATATATATTATGTTCTAAAATAAGCTAAATCCATTACATTTCTAAAGGGATAATTCCCCCCAAAATGTAAATTTGCTCCTCATTTACTCACCCTCATGCCATCCCAAATGTTTATGACATACTTTCGTCTGCAGAACACAAATGACCAGAACTTTGAAGCTCCAAAAAGCACATAAAGGCAGCATAAAAGAAATCAATACGGCTCTAGTGGGTTAATCAATGTCTTCTGAAGCTATACTGTCAGTTTGGGGTGAGAACAGACCACAATATAACTCCTTTTTCATGGTACATCTTGCCATTGCAGTCTCCAGGCACGATCATGATTTCAAGCTCGATTACACTTCCTAGTGCTTGACGCATGCACAGAGCGATAGATGGCGCTGTAGGAAGTGTAATCGAGCTTGAAATCGCCAAGGAGACTGCTGATGTCACAATTTATAGTGTAAAAACAGTTACATTTTGGTCTGGTCTCGCCCAAAACCGATTGAATCGCTTCAGAAGACATCGATTAAACCACTGGAGACTTATGGGTTACTTTTATGCTACCTTTATGTGCTTTTTGGACCTTCTTAGTTCTGGTCACCATTCATTTGCATTGTATGGACCTACAGAGCAGAAATACTCTTCTAAAAATCGTCATTTGTGTTTTGCAGAAGAAAGAAAGTCACTCATCTGGGATGGCATGAGGGCGAGTAAATGATGAGAGAGTTTCATTTTTGGGTGAACTATTCCTTTAAGAGGATCTTGAAAATATGAAAAATACAATATGAAATGTATTTTCTAAAATATCCTACTTTGGTCATATTTCTTTTAGAAGAGAATCTAGACATTTTGATGAAGCCAGTGTGTTTTTGTGAACCTTTTTTCCTCCAAAGCTCATCATATATTCTTCACAAACTATATAAGCCACTTCAGGAGCCACAGAAATCACTAATTGTCCATGAGCAAAACATAAACAAAATTCTGTGCATTTGCACCTGTGGATATTCGACCTGACAAATGAATTTCAGAACACTAAAACAGCCTAAAAACTCAGCAAATAAACTTTGTTGAAGATTCAAAGTAAGGGTCCACCGCTAATATCATTTCAACCTGTCCGTTCACTAGCTGTAACTGTGCCCTGCTCGCAGGATTGATAGACTGTTTCCTTCTTTCTTAAGGGAATTATTAAGCTTGCCCACAAAAGCAGCACAAATAACTCAGAGCTGACCTGCCGGATGGCTTTTGAAGGGCAACCTCCCAGAGGGAGGCCGTTCAGAGCTCAATTAGAATGTCAGGAGACAGTTTCAAAGTCGTCGGAGATGAGAGTCAACTCCAATGGGAAACCTGAGCTGATCGTCTTTCCCAGTTCAAGGCAAATTGTTGAATGGGATCAGACACAAGGAATCAAAGTGAGTCAAAGGGGACCCATAAAGAGCCACACATGGAGGGGTCGCCTTTAACAGTTTGCATGCACTTAAATTGTAATGGTACAAGAGCATGCATGAGCTATTATTAATACATATTCTTATAGTCAATCCAAAAGAAAATAGAGCAGTTATGTTAATGACATTTAATGATGCAAATCAAGGACAGGTCATGGAGAAGTAACCGAAAAATTATTTAATCTGATTACTGTTTTAAAATAAGTCTTTTGTGTATAAGTATCTTATGAATCCAAAAATAATTAAAGTTGGCTCAACTAAGGATTTCTTAAAATCTGTAGGCTAAATGGTGCAGTGACAAATAGTGATTTGATATTTGTAGCCTAAAATGCAAATATATAATAATATAATATTTTATATATAAATATAGAAATTTCTCCAGTACAAGTAATATTTAAGTTAGAATAACTTAAATCTTAACATAAATCTTTTTTTTAAAAAATATGTATTTGTCATTTCTTTAAATTATTACAAATAATAATTTAATATAAAATAATTAAAATAAATTAAAAAAATTTAATTGTCAAAGTTTTTATAGTAATAATATTTTTTAAACAGTTTTTTTTTAAAAGAGGCCTGCCTACTACATACATTGTAAACAATTTGCATTTGTCAGTTTTTTTTGTTATTATTTAAATTATTGTTAATAATAATTTAATTTAAAATAATTAAAATAAATTATCCGTTTTTTTAAATTGTCAAACTCTTTATAGTACAAATATTATTTAAACAGGTTTTTTAAAATAGGGCAGCTTACTACATAAATGGGGAAAATAAAATTCACGTTTTTTATTACTTAAATTACTGTTAATAATAATTTAATTTAAAATAAAGAAATTATCTGTTTGTTTTTTTTTTTTTTTTTTTTTTTTTTTTTTTTATTGTCAAACTCTTTATAGTACAAATAATATGTAAACGGATTTTTAAAATAGGATATCCTACTACACAAATCATAAAAAATAAAAATTAAAAAAAATGCATTTGTCAAGGTTGTTTTTTTATTTTTATTTTTAGTTTTTTTTTTATTTTTATTTTATTTATTTTTTTTATACGAAAACATTTTTTTTGAAAATGCATTTTTCCGTATTTTCACATGCTTTTAAAGATCAAATAAATTCTCTAAGTAACGAGCCACTTGCATCTTTCGCGCCTCTTTTTTTCCAGGCTTCCGCGGCGGCTCCTCTGGTAGTATCTCGCTGAGGTCAAGTCGTTCGTGACGGCCTCCCTGAAGCGGCAGCTGGCCGGGATAAGGTTACGATTTCACCTGCGCGCTGCTGTAACGCAGGAACTGGCGTGTCATTGAGGAGTGGGTAATTATTCAACACGTCAGACTGCAATGCCTGTAATGTTAATTATGCCTCGGGCTCCTCTCCGGGCAGAGAGCAGTCGCTCATTACGGGCGCAGCAGCGCAACATGTGCCGGTGACAGCGAACTCCACGCGGTCCCAGAACGAGTATCCAGTTCGCTACCAGATGACACTTTATCATCCCCACACGATAGTTTATTTTAGGTCAGATGCCTAAGCTTAAGAGTTTACAAGTGAGCATGTAAAATAGACCAGATAAGATCACTTTTGTCGTAAACAGCAGCTTGATTGTGAGTGCGTGAGGGAATGTTTTGTGTTCATCACAAGTTAAAGAGACAGTTTACCCAAAAATGACGATTCATCATCATTTACTCACACCAAACCCTAATGACTTTATTTCTTCCTTGTAACACAAAAGGAGAAAAAGTGAAAAAGTAAATTTCTCAACAACATGAGGGTGAGTAATTGATGACCGAAAATGCATTTTTTGGTTTAACTGTTGCTTTAAGCTGGGGGGGGTGCATGTGCATGCACATGTTTTTTCCATCAATGGGCGGTGTGCACAATTTTTTTCAATCCGCATTGGAGGGAGGGGATGCAAGCATGTTTTTTCCGCTGATTGGGGGTCAGTCGCGCCTTTTTTCCGTCGAATGGGGGTTGCGTGTGTAACGGGAGACAGCTGGTACGTGATAGCTGTGCGGTATGTGTAAACCTCACTCCCCTGGCCTCAAGTGGTGCACTAGCGACTGACTAGAGGCTGTAGCCTTTAGCCTCTTCGTTAGCACACCCGCCTTCCATGCCGGCTGACACCGGTTCGAATCCCGCTCGTAGTGGGTCGAGTAGGATTGATTACACATGCATGTCTTTTGTTGAATGGTGGGGTTGCCTGCATTTGTGTTCCATCAATAGGGTGACGTGCGCACATGTTCCTTTCATCAAATAGGGATTGGGGGGGATGTGTCTTCCGTTGAATGAGGGTGGGGTGGGACAATGCCCGCATTATTGTTCCATCAAATGGGGGGCATGTTATTTCTGTTGAGTTTGGGGGAATGCGCGAATGTGTCTTCAATCCAAAGGTGGCGGGTGAGCGCATGAGTCTTATGTTGAATGCCGGGTGGTGGGGGATTGCCTGCATTTGTGTTCTGTCAAATTGGGGGGTGCGAGCATCTTTTTTCCGTTGAGTTTGGCGGGGTGTGTGTATGTGTCTTACGTAGAATGGGTGGCGCTGTGCATACATCTTCTGTCAATGGGGGGCGTGTCAGCGAACGGCCAAGGGAGCCGCAAGATGACGTACAAGTTGCTAGAATAAATCTAAATATGGGTAAAAATGGCAGGTTACCACTTTTTCAATGTAAATGACATTATGCTGGCGATATAGCTAAACTTGTAGTGAACCCCAAACATTCCTGTAAGGTTATGGTTTGGGTTTAGGAATTTACTGTAGGTGTGACTATAATTACAATAGTAGTTATGATCACAGAATTAGACCGAGTGCAGATGGCTATTGCAACAACGTCAACTAAATCCTCAAGTTAATTTTTACTGATCCACCTCACCAGTATTTTCAGTGCCGTCAAAGATATATTACCGTCTTGACACACTGACATCATCCCTTGAACATCTTAAGTGTGACATTTGTAGAGAATTGCAGTTTGATGACCAAAAAAGACTGTAAACATTTACTTTAGCCCTCTGCGAAAGTTACAGTACACACCAATAAAATGACAAGGCCTTTCCCCTTAGATTTTATAAACCTCTGTGCAGTCATCCTGATAAAATTAAACACATTTGTCATCGCTTTGACAGACGCAGTGTCTGCTCTTTGATTGAGACTGAACTATGGGCAAATATGGATACTGAAATGTTTTGTCACGTTCAAGTATTTTTTAACGATTTGAAATGATTTGCCATCTTGCTTGAGACATCAAACTGTCAGCTCATTTATCTCTTCGGTAAAAGGGTCCCTTGCTTTTGAAGTAATAAAGATATGAACACTAAGGGGGAAACTTTATACAATTTCCACTTGAAATAGGAAGCCATGGCCTTCTGGGAGACACTAAATTGAAACTAAGGCTGTTTCTGATGGACCACAGGATATGCCTGCAAATTTAGAAATATCAAAATGGCGAAAAAGTCTGTTAGTGCCCATTCATATAAAGTGAATGGCTTGTAATGTTCTGGCCCCCCGGAGAATACGTGTAAGGCTGAGGAGCTACGGCAGGAAAGGCTGAATGGTTTTGACATAACTTTATTTTAGTGCGCTACAGCTTTGCTCTACTCCCTACGATTTAATAGTGTATTCCATCAGGGTCCTCAAAGGAAGCAGCTAAAGTCCTGCTGCTTGGCTTGGGAGAGGATGTCATTTCAAGATTTGACCAGAGATCTTGAATGATGAACGTAAATTTGAGATTTATGGTCTCACACATTGTACAATCCCAATTATGAAAAAGTTGGGACAGAACGGAAATTGCTAATAAAAACAAAAATGAGTGATTTGTAAATTCTATGCACCCTGTGCTATATTGAAAGCACTACAATGACACATTATTTGATGTTTTACCTTGTAAACTGAATTGTTTTTCTGAAAATATACACTCATTTCAAATGGGATGATTGCAACATGTTCTGAAAAAGTTGGGACAGTCGAGTGTTTACCACCGTGAAACATCCCGATTTCTTCTAATAAAACTTATTAAGCATTTGGGCACTGAAGACACAAGCTTGTTAAGTTTAGCAAGCAGAATTTTCCCCCCATTCATCCATTATGCAGGTCTTCAGCTGCGCAATTAGACGGGGCCTTCGTTGCCGTATTGTACACTTCATAATGCATCACACATTCTAAACTGGAGACAGGTCAGGACTGCTGGAACACCAATCTAGCACCCGCACTCTCTGTTTACACAGCCATGCACTTGTAATCCGGGCACTGTATGGTTTGGCGTTGTCCTGCTGGAAAATGGATAATGCAGGGATGTCTCTGGAAAATACAGTGTCTGGATGGCAGCATATGTTGCTCCAATATTTGTGCATATCTTTCTGCATTAATGGTGCCCTCGCAGATGTTTAAGTTACCCATGCCATGGGCACTGACACACCCCCATACCATGACAGACACTGACGTTGATAACAGCTTGGATGGTCCATTTCCTCATGGTCCGGAGACACAACCAGGGGCGGGGTTATGATTTCTGAGGCCCCAAGCAACCATCCAGCCGGGGACCCCCTTTTGCCGTACAATCGGGAAAAATTGCATGAAAATTATTTTAAATCATAATTTTTCAATCTTAACAGCCACTGTAGCCAAGTACATTCAAAATGATTATTAAAATAAAAATCTAGTTAATGCATGTTTTCCACAGTTTTTCCACTAAATAAACACAAGAATGGTATTTAATTTATAATATAATAAATATAATTCATATGCACTAATACAGTAATAAAAAAAGCAATATTTACTTAAATATATTTTTTAAATATTTTAAAAACATTTTGTTAATGAATAGTGTGTGCAAAAACTACAACTTTACTTACATTTCGGAACCCATATGAATCATATTTATTATTGTTATAATTAATGATTACAATGTGATACTGAATTATTATTATTTTGAGGATTTTTTTAATACAATGATAATATATTTCTGTCGTATTAACTTCACCTTCACCTGGAGTTTTTATTTTGACGGAAAAATAATTTTTTGGTATTTTTTGACAGTTTCCTCATTACAAATCTGGTGAAACGCTGTTACCTAGGGCTGGGCGATATGTCTTAAATTATATCTCGATATTTTTTCAGTCTATTGACGATATTCGATATATACTGTATATCGCGATAATTACGTATTTGCTCTTAAATGGCCCAAAAGTGTTTTTTTGTTTGTTTGTTTGTTGAGGAACCATCATTTCATCCAAACAGCCATTGTAGCCATGTAGATTAAATATTTTAAAGACATTAAATAAAAATCTAATAATTAGTTTTTCATTAAAGAAACACAAGGGAGAATTAAATTAAATCATTTTCATTGATATGCACTTTATATTTATATTTCATACACAATGATACATAGTAGTTTAATAAAAAACATTATTTACCTTCAAATGTTTTTACTGTGCAAAGCTACTTCATTTTTGACTTATTTCTGAAACCCCAGGTGAACACTGCATAATACTAAATTATTACTGTGGGACACGTCAGGTTGATTATTATCATATAATGCTGAATTATCATTGTTATTCTGATTATTAGATTTGCATTATACAAAAGTAATATATTTATGTCCTGTTTACTTAATCTTCACAAGGAGCTTTTATTTCGACACAGAATAGGCAATAGACCTTTTTCAAACTCCGGGTTTTGGAACGCGGAAGTAAACAATTGCAGGGTAAACTTCGACAGCGGTGAATGCGAGACCACAGCAAATATTATTTTCACTTACCTATTTGCTCCAAGAACAAAAGAAAAAGAATGACTTTCCAGAAGAAGCGGTGGATTTAGACTGTCAGATGGGAGAAGATGCCAAATTTACTGTCACTCTCTCAGCAGCTGTAATAGAAACCCCCTCGCAGCTGTGGTAATTCGTTTTTTAAAACTGATTCCAGGGTAATATAACACAAAGCATAATGTTATAAACTTACACTCAATATTAAAAAAATTATCATATAAAAAAGCTTGCAAAATTTATGCTGCTAAGTAAGGTGGAAACGCATCATTACAGTCTGTGAAAAAGGTCTATGTGTATTTGACAGTTTACAATGTTCTGCATTTCATGAAACACTGTAATCTCCTTTTCTGTTATTCTGTGCCACGTTTGTAGACTTGTATAATAACTTGTAACTGTTACTAATGTTTGGATTTGTGCGAATGCTTGATCCTGCATTACTTTGATTTCACAATGCACATGAACTGATCTGAGAGTGCCGCCATGCACACAGGTCAGCATGTCACCGGTTTGTTCTGAATCACACACAGACCGTTTTTCTGTCTTTAAATCACAGCCTTTTGTGGATTAATAATCACATATGGCCAACTTGCCATTTTGATGTTATTTTGATTAATTGTGCAGCCCCGAAGGATCGTGAAATTAGTCTACTGAAGCGTTCTTTATAGAACTTAATGGCCAAATGAAAGCACATTAAAATCATCACGATATTGACGATATTGGTCAATTTTACATCATCAGCAAAATTATCTAGATTATATCATTAATATTCAATATATCGCCCAGCCCTACTGTCACCTCCTACATTTCTGTGTTCAGATTTGTATAATAACATTAAGCGGCATCAGATGTTTGGAATTGCGTGAATGGGTGCACCTGCAGCACTCTGCCTTCACAATGCATGTGAACCACTCCGAGACGGCTGAGAAAAGCTTCACCCATCACGTCTTGAGCATTTTGTTGAGCTTTCTGACTGGGGACCCCCGATGTCTGGGGCCCCACGCAATTGTGCTTAACGATGCTACTGAACTTAACGGCTGTTTTTTCCAAATACTATTTGAAATGTGGGCTCGTCGGAGCACCAAACATGATTCCACTGTTCTACTTTCCATCTCGAGCCCAGAGAAGTCGGGGACGCCTCTGGACAGTGTTGATGTATAGCTTCTCCTTTGCATAGTAAAGCTACTTGCATCTGTGGATGCAGCGGCGAATGGTGTTGACTGACAAAGGTTTACTGAAGTATTCCCGAGCCCATGTCATGATATCCATTACAGACAAATGGCGGTTTTTAAGACAGTGATGTCAGAGGGATCGGAGATCACATGCATTCAGAAGTGGTTTTCGGCATTGCCTTTACGCACTGAGATTTGTCCGGATTCCTTGAATCTTTTAACTATATTGTGCACTGTAGAGGGTGAAATGTCCAAAATCCTGCTGCAATCATCTGATCTGAAAAGTGTACACTCACTGAGCACTTTATTAGGAACACTATACTAATACTGGGTAGGGCCTCTCAAAACAGCCTCAGTTCTTCATGGCATGGATTCCACAAGATGTTGAAAACATTTCTTTAAGATTCTGGTCCATGTTGACATGATTGCATCACACATTCATGCTGCGAATCTCCCGTTCTACCACATCCCAACGGTGTTCTATTGCATTCAGTGACTTACGGTGACTGGGAAGGCCACTGAAGAACAGTGAACTCATTATCATATTCATGAAACCAGTTTGAGACGAATTTCGCTTTGTGACATGGTGCATTTCCATGCTGGAAGTAGCCATTAGAAGATGTGTAAATTGTGGCCATGAAAGGATGCACATGGTCAGCAACAATACTCAAATAGGCTGTGGCATTCAAGCGATGATTGATTGGTATTAATGGGCCCAAAGTTTGCCAAGAAAACATTCTACCACCTGTTGGCACAAGGCAGGTTGGGTCTGTGGATTCATGCTGTTGGCGCCAAATTCTGACCCTCAGCAGACATCGAGATTCATCAGACCAGGCTAAGTTTTTCCAGTCTTTAACTGTCCACTCTGGCTATTCTCGGTTGACCTCTCTCATCAACAAGGCGTTTCCATCCGCTGAACTGCTGCTCACTTGATGTTTTTTGTTTTTGGCACCATTCTGAGTAAACTCTAGAGACCGCTGTGTGTGAAAATCCCAGGAGATCAGCAGTTACAACAAAACTCGAACCAGCCCATCTGGCACTAGCAAACATGCCACGGTCGAAATCACTGAGATCACATTTTTTCCCCATTCTGATGGTTGATGCGAACATTAACTGAAGCTCCTGACCCATATATGCATGATTTTATACACCGCACTGCTGCCACATGATTGGCTGATTAGATAATCGCATGAATGATATGTAGGTGTACCTAATAAAGTGGCCAGTGAATGCATATTTAAAAAAGAAAAAGTTAAATTCACAAGGTCAAACATCAAATAATGTGCTATTGTAGTTCTTTCAATATAGCACAGGGTTTATAATTTAATTTATAAATCAAAAAACATTTTAATGGCATTTTCCATACTATCCCGACTTTTTTGGAATTGGGGTTGTATTTTGCAGTGTTGGGGAATCTACTTTGACACTGAAGCTTTTCGAGCTACAAGCTACTCATAATTTAAAGTAGTTTAGTACAGTCAAAATACATTTTTTTTAAAGTTATTTACAAGCTACTAATAAAAGTAGCTTACTACATTGAAGCAATATCCTCTTAAATATAGAACTGTCAGATGAGAAACCACACAAAAATACAACCAATAAAACAGAAAAAATACCATTGATGTTAGCTGAAAACATAGTGATGAACTGTAGTATTTAAGTAGACATTGTATTGTTTGGCAACATTATTGTAATATTAATCTAGGTATCATATTCCAAAAAAACACGTGAAATTTTGTGCAGGGATGCAATTAATCTGTTAATCACTTTCTGAACTTGTTCATTTTAAATGAAGCATCTGAATGAAGTGATTCACTAAATTGATTCAGGATGTAATGGAATGTCACGCTACTAAAATATGTAGTTAGTAGCGTCTCAACTAGTTAGTTAGAAGTTTTAGTGCGTTAGTTGTCAGCCCCATCAATGAGGGATATCTCAGGAAAGTCTCTTCAGTGAAGCTTGGAAAAGGACTTTACTCAGTCTGATATAATGAACTGAGCTGATGTTCTTGCCAGCGCAGTTTGACAATTTCCTCTTCTTTTATTGGAGGGAGGAGGTTCGGTTTTTAAAGTAAACAAAGTCAGGAGACACAGCAGCCCAAACTGCTCCCTGTGCTCTTCAAAGGACGCCCCATATGTTTTCATGATTTGAGTGCCACGGACCCATTGATACAGTTGGCCTTCCGCGGCAATGTTTTGTGTTTTATTTAGAATGTTATTTTAAGGCAACAGTGAGCGTGTCATTACAGGATGATGTAAAAATGTGTTCTGTAAACTCAAGTAGACACATTCCCTGAGCTATTACCCACTAAGCTGTTTGGTGCAGATATTCATCAAAAACAAAATATGCTGCTGGAGACAACATAAACTTGCATAAAAGAGAGCAAAAAACTAAAAAAGGAGGAAGCTATACCACCCCTGGAGTTGTGAGTTTGAATCCAGGGTGTGCTGAGTGACTCCAGACAGGTCCCCTAAGCAACCAAATTGGCCCGGTTGCTAGGGAGGGTAGAGTCACATGGGTTAACCTCCTCGTGGTCGCGATTAGTGGTTCTCGCTCTCAATGGGGCGTGTGGTGAGTTGTGCATGGATCGCGGAGAGTAGCATGAGCCTCCACATGCTGTGAGTCGCCGCGGTGTCATGCACAACGAGCCACGTGATAAGATGCGCGGATTGACGGTCTCAGAAGTGGAGGCAACTGAGACTTGTCCTCCACCACCCGGATTGAGGTGAGTAACCGCGCCACCACAAGGACCTACTAAGTAGTGGGAATTGGGCATTCCAAATTGGGAGGAAAGGGGATTAAAAAAAAAAAAGGGAGGAAGCTAGACAAGCCTCTGGCTAACAATATAAAAGAATTATAGCATGCTAATGCTAGCTATTCTGACATGTACAAAATATGTACATAAAGGACAGAGAGCTATAGGTAACCATTAGCTTGTAAAATTGGAACCTAGTCTCATGCACGCATTACTATAAATATAGTTTTAAGTGCCGCGTTCTATACATTTACACACTTATTCCGATATGATCAGCTTGTGCGGTAGCTCTCCTGATAGAGTGTTGAACTTTGGACTCGGAAGACTGCAAGTCCAGCCAAGTATGCAAGCTGACTCGTGAGATGAAAGTGTCATAGAAGCAACATGAGATGATGTCATAGCTTTAGAAAATGTGCTTTTCATATCGCATTTGCTTTTAGGACACTATCGGTTAGGTTTAGGTTAAACTTTTAGATTAGGGAGGTACATTGTTTTCATTAAAACCTCCATCTTACATTCACATTGAAAACCTTGTCTGAGTACAACACCATTCTACTCGCCCCCTGCTGGACATTTCACTGAGAAACTGCAGCCAAATGTGTAATGAAGCACATAACGATGATTATTAATTGAGCAGCTTGATGTGTCATTTAGTCAAATAATTACATTCTTCACATGCTTTAGAAAGTTATCCGGACATTATCGAAGAGGTCACACGAATACAGACAGAAAGGCCGCAGAATGTCTAGCTGTGTGATTGTGAGTAAAGTGTTTGTGGGTCCAAAAGGTGGCAACACTCAAATTTGAGCCGTTGTTGTCATGAAGATGCGCTAGAAGATGTAATCGCCGTTAAACCACAGGAGACGAAGGTAAAAATGTAAACAGTGGATGTGTACGTCAAGAGTGTGTGTGTGTGAGGAGGACTGGAGATACCTGTAATTGTATAACTGGAGTCTGAAGGACTAGGTCTAAACTAGTGAATAGAAATAGTCTGGTGTCTCGTACAGTCGTAGTCCGCATGCGCCAACAGCCCGTGCACACACGTCAAATGGAGTATAAATTGACAGGCTCGCATTCGACTGTACACAGACGCTGAGCATTCGCGTCAAAATCAAAGTATACTTTGGGCTTAACAGAACAGACACAATAGAAGTTGCACTGTCCTCTCATTTTATAATAAATATCCCAGACATTTTGTTTTGTTCTGGGACTTTTTAGAGATTAACTATAATTAACTAAATTGAGTAGGAAACAGATGCAACAGAGAGTATTGCCAAAGAAATAACTATATATTTACATTTCTGAAGAAAAAGTGGTGCTTGTCTATGAAGTACTTGCCACCACAATGCTAGGGTGTTGTGGTGGTTACCAGGGCATTGCTATGCAGTTGCTAAGTTGTTCTGAGCAGTTGCTAGGGAGTCCTAGGTGGTTGCTAGGACGTTGCTACACTAAAAAAAAATCTTGTTAAATTTACTGTAAAAACTAACAACTGTGGTTGCCAGAAATTCACTGTAAAATAAATACAGTGACCATTTTTCAAGCATTATGGGATGTCATTTTGGTGCTTGTATATTTTACAGTTCACTACTGTATATATTATTAAATGATATAATGTTAATATGCAGTACCAACCTATTGGAACTACAAGAATCTGCTTTGCAATTTTAAATGGACTGTTTACCACCATAGTGACACAAAAATAAGAAGAAACATATGAATATTTCAAGAAAACATAATAAAATGTGATGGGTCATACAGGGACTCATTTTTCACTGTAATTTGAACAATAGTTTACCATAAAAGAACATGTATTGTCTATAAAATGTTGCAGTTAATGATAATAATAAAAAGGTAAATATACTTTTTACTGTAAAATTACATATTGTTTTGTTAAAGTCAATCAAATATAATTGTAACTGTTAAGGTATTACCATTTAACCATTTAACAGTGTTTCACTGTTGCATTTTAACATTCTTTTTCTGTTAAAATGTTGAATCCTTTGATGTAAGTCTGAGGAATCTTTTACCCATTTTGTCTGCTAGGCAAAAATCGTAAGTCTGATCACTTAGAGAAATAATATCACACCTCTCTTCAACAAGCCACGTTATTTATGGTATCATTCTGTAGCACAAGGGCAGTTTGCACACTTAAGTTTAATTTAGTTTTGTTCAGTTCCCCAACCCCAAGTATGAGCAATAGTAATAGAGATGCCTTAGCAAACACCACTGAGTATTCTGTGTAACAATTCCAATGATAACACGTTTAATTTTGGTTTAACATTGGACAGCTCTCTGCACATCTGCACATAAATAATGACCACTTATCTGTGCACCATGAGAGCGTTTATGATAATCTGCCAGATTGCTACTTAACCATCATGAAACTTTCATGCATTAGCAGCATTTCTTCTGCAGTTATTGCGCTGTGCGTTCTGGGACAAGTTGTTTTTTTCTCTCCGAAAAATTGGGTTTCCTACTTGACCTTGTATACTCGCTGTAAGTTGGCTTGAGAGATTTCCATCAGAGAGTCGTTCAGGTCTCGGAAGACCCTTAAATTTGGCATGTGATGTTCTGCGTGCACAGCTTGAGGATCTGAATGGACATAGAGGACAAAGCTGAACGTCTAAAAGAAAACACCCTGGATTTTCTTCCTTGTGTCAGGATGAAGCAAAGGAAAAACAGCGGAATACAAACTAATTCATCACAAGGCTTTTACTACACCTACTGGGCCCATACTTCATGCAGGCTGCGATCCCCAGACCTCAATTCTCTCATATTAACAGATTCACAGCACACTGCGCTTTGTGTTTCAATAACTTTATAACGTGTGATTCCACGCCTTCCAATGAAATGCTCACACATTGAACGCAGGCCCACAGAAAGAACGAGTAACATGTTTTAAAATATTACATGGAGTATGCAGTAATGGAACACAGCTAAAATCAAACAGTGGTGCATGATGGTTCAAAATTAATATTAAATCAAAACTGACCCCATTTACTTCTTTAATAGAGCGCAACAGTCTGGTTCCGAAGTAAATATCTCATTCATTTTCTCCATAAGGGGAATTGATTATTAACAATTGCCTATTCACCTTTAAAGACAGACCTACTGTGAGCTCTGAGGTTGTTAATTGATTGTAAATGCTTCTCTTGAAGCCCTCAGTCCATGTTATTTCAACTGCATTTTCTTAAAATCATGTTTAATAGCAGATTACTGGTGAAGAACTACACTACCTGTGATCCTGAGGGGAAACGATCCACCAATCAGAGAATTGAAGTAAACAAAGCGCACCAAAAGAGCTCTGCATCGATCTAGAAGCTCGTCACTCTTTAAACTACTTGTGTATTTGTATATATCTGAATATATTGCAATAAAGTTAAAATATATTTTTTTCTATACCTAAAACACCTTCCATCGTTTCTAATTGGATTACATCATTTGCAATGCTTCGTGGGATTGTAGTTCCCCATGAAAGACGCTGAATACACAATTGGACATTTGTCCAATTTTCAAATACTTTTTTGCTTCAAATTAAAGTTTGTAATGTGATTCACCTCAGAGCTGGCTGGCATGGTTCATGTCTTACAACTCTTTTATGAACGATTTTACGAATTCCCTTTGGAAAAAAATGAATGGGAAAAATACTTCCGGAACCAAGATGGCTGAAAAAGTGGGCGGGCACTGTTGTGCTCTATAAATGTTCCTGGTCTTATTGTGAATGATTCATCAGTGTACGTTATTCTCAAGAAAAAAATTTAGACTTCATAATCTTTCATCAAAATGTAATAACTTGCTCCGCCTCTGAAATGACTTTCCCTTTCGTATGATGTCATTGAGGCCTTGTGAGTTACTAGACAACATTAACCAACAGCCAAAATAGCTTTTTAGGCATCGTCTTAGCAGACGTGCATTCAGTTCCGGCTCCATTCTGGAATCAAACACCCTCTTTTCACAATCCAGTCAATTATGATAGATAAAATGAAGTCCTGCCCTACATTTTTTCTTGTTGAATATTCTGTTTCTCTTCAACAGTATTAGCGGTGGGGGGCCTGGGTAGCTCAGCGAGTGTTGACGCGAGTTTGAATCCAGGGCGTGCTGAGTGACTCCAGCCAGGTCTCCTAAGCAACCAAATTGGCCCGGTTGCTAGGGTGGGTAGAGTCACATGGGGTAACCTCCTTGTGGTCGCTATAATGTGGTTCTCGCTCTTGGTGGGGCGCGTGGTAAGTTGTGCGTGGATGCCGCGGAGAATAGCGTGAAGCCTCCACACACGCAATGTCTCCGCGGTAACGCACTCAACAAGCCACGTGATAAGATGCGCGGATTGACTGTCTCAGACACGGAGGCAACTGAGATTCGTCCTCCGCCATCCGGATTGATGCGAGTCACTACGAGGACATTACGAGAGCACATTGGGAATTGGCCATTCCAAATTGGGGAGAAATGGGGAAAAAATCCCCCCAAAAAAATCCAAAAACAAAAAAACAAACAATATTAGCAGTGCACAATACTGAATTTCTGGAAATATTATTAGTATACATTAATATTTGTTACAATACTTTTACTATAATTTACTTTTGTTACAATACTAAGTGCAAATTTTTGCACTTTTTTGGCCTCTTAATAAAGATCCTTAAAGTCTATTTCAATGGACATTGTGTGCGGGTTTTTCTTTCCTTACAATAATAGCACACATTATTTTTAACATTTTAAGCTATACAGTAAATCTGCAGTATAATAATGTTTTGAAAGGCATGGAATGAATATGGAAAGCGTGAAATTTTACATCACTACTTTACCTGTGTCTAGATACTCACTGTTGCCTTTGTGCCATATGGGAACTCAATATTGGAAGTGCTGCTTCAGTGGATTCCTGCCGAAAGACAGGCTGATTTAGTGTTCCGAGCTGTCTATTCCATCCTCCCTTTTCTGGAATAATTTATCATGTAAATGGTTTTAGGGATCAGAAAGGAGGCGGAATATATCAGACTGATCTCACTGTGAATTCGGCAACAATAGGTCGATAGTTTTGCTGCTGAAATTGGTATGTGCTTACCGAAATTCAACTCACTGCCCCCAGTGGCCGATGCTGGAAGTGTTGTTAAACGTATGAGCATGTGTGAGCTCCAGTTTCAGTGTCTTATGTCCACAGGGTGGCGCCAAAAGCGAGTTGTAATTTTTGTTGTAAATGAAGTAATACAGAAATGTGCATTTTATTAATTCTGCCCATAAACTCCGGCACTAAACCTAACAATCAATGGAGTAAAAATGTAGTTTTGAGCAAAAATGCAACCTCTGTATCACTGTCACCACTGATTGTGAATGCGAGCACTTCCTGGTTTCCATTGGACCAGAATCTGTGTCTCTGAGGCTGTTTGTGCAACACGCTATCAGTCGCGCCACAGAAAAAAGATAAACACATTTGATTTGGGGGTTGCTGCTTGTCAGTTACTCTGCAAATTGGGGTGGACTTCAGGGTACCGGAACATTTAGTAGCAACATACAGTAGGTACTCAACCAGAGTGACCCTTATCACGGGAATTAACGCGGTAGTAAAAACACAGCCACTTTTGAAATTCGTTCACAGGAGGTGCGAAGGGATTTCACAATTTGCTGTGTCGATTTCCCATGTGATCATGTTACATAGTTGATGCATGCACTCTGCAAACATCCAACAAGATCTCGTATTATTCATAAGTATTTGTACGTAAAAAGTAGTTCTAGCGCACATATATTTTTGTGATGAACCTTTCAATCCTTTGAGGTTCATTAGGTTGGTTTTGTTTTTATAAAAAAGTATACACAAATCAGTAAATGTGTGAAACATGTTAATGTTACACTGTAAAATCAGTAGTGTTTCAATTATATATTATACTTGTTGTTGAGCTTTGATAATTATTAATATCAAATCTACCTGTGTCGATCGGTTTATGTTGAAACCGTAAGGCCTTACACGTTTGCATGCAAAGTGAAATCTGAGTAATGGGTAAAAATGACCCTGCTCGATAAAGGAAAGCCGGTTAAAGTGTATACGTGACCACACATTGTCAGCTTATTAAGCATAAATGGTGTTAAATCATGCATGGCATTGGCTCATTGTCTACCTAAATGTACAATTGTATCTGTATATTGACAAATATCAATGTGATCACCCACATCCCACCCTCAGTTAATTTCCCATTTTCCCCATCAGATATATGCATTTTAGCTGAGGATTTATTTCAAGACTGAATGCTTAATATCAGCAATGGAAGTGCTGTAAACTCCCTTGTGTTGGGTTTCACGCTCTGATAATAATTCAAAACAGGGTGAACGCTGGTAGCATTTATTACCAGTCGTACAATGATGCGTCTTCCTGGCAGTATCCTGCAGAAAGAGCAGCCATAAATCGTATTACCATTAAATGCTTCTAATGGGAGTTGACAAATATTTGAACGGAGTTGCTTATCCCCACCACTCCTGGCCGGAGAGATTTGAAGGAAAATCCCTGGCCTTGAGACATGATGAAGACATTAATTAACATGATCGCATTCATCTCGATTGTGTATGAGTACAATCTAAGTCAGTTTAAATTGTTCGGTCAAAATACAACGTGCTTCACGGCAATTGCAAGGTTTTTATGAGTGCAATAAAGTTGTCGTTCCTTGCGGATCACAAACTGAATGTTGTGAGGATGTGTTTAAGAGCTTGTCTTGTAACTAGGGCATATTGAGTGATAGTTTCCTTGCTCAATGCTTGAGGTTAAGCTGTAAAACCGGCTACGATTGGCCAGAATGTCGAGGGACCCAAAGAAGGATCTTAAACAGACATCTAGGGTCGCAACACACATGGATGGTATGAGCATTAACACGCTGGTTTTGTTGAATAGCTGACAGGCGCAATCCCATCAGTACCAGGGAGGCGCCAGCCATCCAAAGCATCCAGCTCAAAGGAAAGACCATCATTTTACTTCTTGCATCTTAAGAATCAATGTCCAACAAACTGGGAAAGTTTACCAGAAAGTTTACCAGCTACATCCTGTGGTTAACCCAGTCACAATCCAGCCACAGCGCAACACAGTAGTAGAAAGACGCCCATTAGTGGGAGTTCAAACTGATTTATGTCCGTGTTTACTGATAACTCTCACATGAAGGTCACTTTTCAGCATGGTACATTCCCAAATATTATTCTGATAGACATGATTATCGAAATCCCAGAGGATCGACTATATTTATTGAGGTTACGCATTGCAGTAGACCTTATGTGGAGTCATGTGATTTTCACTGGGGAAAACAGATGGTTCACGGTCATGGTGTGTTTAGACATTGAAACAGTTTGGTTTCATGGCGCTTTTTATGTCTGTTCTATTATGTCTTATTCCTGCAGTAGAGAGCAGGGAGTCGGCGCTTGAATTCTGTTCATTGTTTTTCACGGACGACTGCAAACCACTGAACAATTCGGTAAATAAATCGAAAGTGCAAAAACTTTGCAAAAAGTCATTCATGACGAATGTATATCCTACATTCATATATAAAAAAGTGCACAGTATACAACAATAGGACTAACGTTATATTAGCTGTCTTTAACTACGATGCACTTAAGTATTTGTTACGATGTACTTATGATGTACACACATGCTGTTGCATTGTACTTACATTTGAAGTACCTGCATTTAATTACATCTGTAGTTACACTGTTAACCTTACCCTAACACCTAATCCTATTCCTAAACCTACCCGTACCTCAACCTCCGTAGCAGCAAATGTGCATTTTTTTTATTTATTTTAATGTAGTACATAGTAGTTAAAGACACCTAATATAAAGTGGGACACAACTATATAATGCAAGAGTTACAATATATGGTAGTATGCAATTCTGAACATAGCCTTTATGTGCTATATGTGTGTATAACAACTTCAGACGTCCTGGTGGCCTCAGTCTAATTTTCCAAACTGCACAAGTTTTCACACTTTCGAACTGCTTCATGAAAAGAAAATATACAGTACATTTGACACATAAGAGACTGTCCTAACATTTCCTTTCCAATTGAACCACTGCAACTTTGCCTGTTTTTTCATCCAACTGAAGATAAAAGAAAATCAAATAGACAAACATGTGCTTCAGATTGTAGTTAGTGTGTAGATATATTTCCTTTGAAACAAATAAAGTTTGGTTTAGAAGAAATCAGAGTTTTAAAGTGAACATGAAACCGCCTTCACACTTTCACTTCCGTAAAGTGACACATTCCCAAGAGAAACAAGATATTCAACATGAAAAAATTTGCATTACAGAATGTAGCCAGACATAAGTTTGCTAAGAAAACAAAACAAAGAGTTTGCCCATAAAACAAAGTCCCTGCTTGACATTTAACATTTGCTTTTTTGTAATAGCTAAGTGTTTCAGAGGTTGACCGAGTGTAAATAGACAACTTGAAAATTATTGTATATGGGTGTTTCCCTGTAAATTTCTGGATAGTGAAATTTATCATTTTTCACACTCTCGTTAATTGTTTATTTAATGGCAGAGGCTATTTGCACTAAGTGTAAATAGAAACAAAAATCATCATCTTGCACTAAGTGCAAATCGTGTTAGATACTATTTTCACCCCTAATTAACCCTCCTATGGTATTGAAAAATGGCACCTCCCTTTGGTATTCGCGGTCATTTTTGACCGGAAGTGTCCGATGTGTAACCATTTTTTATGATGATAATTATACCATTTCTTCTTCCCTGAAGTAAGAACAATAAAATTATGCATTTCTTTTGGGATTTTGTGCTATTTTTATCTTATTTTCATGTACATTTCTGCATTTTACCATTAATTTGCATATACAAATAATCAGAGTACACATTTTGCTATTTCAAACTTTCCATAGTAAAAATGTATTTAGCAAATGTGCGTGTGCGTGTGCGTGTTTGTGTGTGTCAGATTGCTGTCATCAGCTGGAAAACAACAGATGACTTGTAATGCCAACAATGATCAAAAGACGGCTGAAGAGCTCCACTTATTGATACCCTGGTTCTGTATGTGTTTGTTTTTGTGTGTGTGTGTGTGTTTGGGCGGGTTTGGGTGGTTTACAAGGAGTTTTTTTAGGTTCCAAACTGGTAATTACAAGGGTATTATGCTGTAAATGTGGTTTGAGGACATTTCTAGTGTCCCCATAATTCAAATCGCTTAAAAAAACATACTAAACAATGTTTTTATTTATTTATTTATTTATTTATTTTTTATGTCATGTCATACAGTATTAAAATCATTATGTCTATGGAGAGTCTTTGTTATAGTCTCACCAGTTCATTTTGTGTGTGTGTAAGTATGTTTGTGTGTGAGTGGGTGTCTATGTTTTGCACTGAGGATGTTTTAGAGTCTCACCCTGTAATTTCTGTTTGCTTTTTTTCTGCATTGTGGCTGATTTCTTGATTGTATTTGACAGATCCAAAAAAAAAAAAAAATGTGCTCTTTTTTTGGTCTTTCCTGTTCATTTTTTAATGGTCGGTCAATTTTGACCGTGAATACCAAAGGTGTCGCTTATTTTTTAAAGACCACTTAGACTCATCAATTTTTTTTGGTGGGGGGGGGGGTTGTTCAAATGGCAAATGCAGGAAAAGTCACCAAGTCTTGTACTGCTCAGATAAAGGAAACCATTTTTATTAAATTAGGAAAATTTATTTTGGTCAGAAATGACCGAATACCATTGGAGGGTTAAATACTCGCATACAGTATAGTGGCATCACTGCAGTGTTGTGTTTATGATGTTTATTTAGAGTCCCAAAGACACCCTACACCCACCCCTACCCCTAAACCTAACCCTAATCTTCCCTACAAATATAAACTTGGTTTTACTACAGTAACCATAGTATCAACATGGTATTTTGTTGAAAAATAATAGTAACCACAAAATTAAACATGGTTACTATAGTAACACCTTATTACTGTAGTAGCACCATGGTTAATTGCATTAAAACTATGGCTTCCACCAAAAAACATGGTTACCACATGGTTTTTAAACATGGTTTTTCCGTTTTCACCAGACTATTTAAGTGTAAATAGCCGCGCTGTTTGGCAGGTGCTATATACACCAAGTGCAAATAGTCTCTCTGTTATTTAATTTGTCTGCTAACATGTCCAACAGTGCATGTACAACATACAGGTTCATTATCAGCATGTATGATTCCATAAAGAAACTTTAACATCCATGGAAACTTCCCATTGCACAAAAGTTTTTTTTTTTTTTTATAGTGGAAAAAGGTTCTTTAGACTATAAAAAGGTTATAAAAAAAAAAGAACGTTTTTGGGGAACCAAAAATGGTTCTTCTGTGGCATCACTTCGAAAACCCCTTTTTGAAACCTTTGTTTTTGTGAGCATCACAGGAGGTTTACTGTATGTAATATTTTTCTGAAAGTCATGAAAATTCCCAGCACATCTCAAATTCTCCAAAAACTTTTGTTAATAGAATTCTGTGCTGAAAATGACATTTTTAATAAAACAAAAATGGCAGACTCCTTTGTTTTGCTGAGGCTAAGGCTTAATTAAGGCTAATTAATCGAAATACACACAATTAAATAATATTTCCACACTTTTTTGCATAATTAGAGTTGGATTGGAATTTACGCCCAATAAAAAGTGATATTTCCCTTGATTTTTCTTTTTGTCTCGTATTTCATCTTAAGTATGCTCTTAACTCACACTTTTGTCCACTTTGTTAACAAGTACACTAACTTTTGACAAAACTTTATTTTTGTTTGGTGGGGTGGAAGTGACGTCACAACTGTGGGACAGTCGTAATTTTTTAAGAACTGATGGAAATAATTTTCACACAATAAATATTTAAATGTTTTTTGTTTATTTCACTCTTTGTGTAGATGATCATAGTTTTAAACATGTAATAATTTGTGTTTATATGATAGATTTTCATAGTTTAATATTGAAAGTCTGGGGCTGGAACAAGACTAAAACAGTCAAACTAATAAAATAATAAAGGCCTGGTAAAAGATTTTCAGATTTACTGTGACCTTTGTATAATAGAAAATACATAAATAAAAAAATTAATTAAAAAATAAAAATCAACCCCTTGGACATGAAATTGCCCACAGCTGCTTGATAAACATGATAATATATTATTATAATATTACTAACTTTACTCTGGGTGTCAGCAGTCGTAAAAGTCCTGGAACTGAGTTTTGACCAACTTTAGCGAGCCCAGACTTTGACAAGGTCAAAAAAATAATGTAATTTTTATTTTGACTGTGAGCAGTTCTTATAATCTGCTTTTTTTAGGCCATTTATGTTGGCAAAACCCCACAGTCTAATCCTCCATTTAACGTGAAGTGACGTGAATAAATGAACAGTGTTTTTTCATCTTAATATGGTTTAAATTGTGGTTGGGAAATTGTAGGATTATGTCACAGGCAACATTAGAATGAATAGCCCTTCGAGACCACTCTACAGACACGGAATGAGCGAAGAATTCTTTTACAACAATTCCAATTTCAGAATTCCAGAGCTTGACCAGTTTTCCGTGACTCTTTACATCTGCTTAAATTGAGACTTGACCCGCAGGGTTACACTTCTATTTCAATGAAACCTTAAAAGTCATTTTCATTATGGACCTTGAAAGTCATGTCGAATGAATTTTACAGTTTTTACAGGCACTGTCCAAGATGTTTAATCTCATAAATTCCAACGATCTTGTGGAAGAGAAAGATCTTTACATCGGTCAGAATACGACAAACTACAAACCCTCAGAAGTGACAATTTATACAAGAGTTCAGAAGTCTGTACGATGTCTTTCTTGCCTCGAATCGAGGCCTGCAAGTGTGGGTTTGAAACGTTGGACCGTGGTGAAGGTGTTATTTGAGCAGTTACTGAATAAGTGGTGGGCCTCTTTCTGAAAGCGGCGAAATTTCATTGGTGCAAATACAGCTGCTCGATTATTGCCCTGCAGGCCGCAGACTGACAGCATGACAGATTCATATGTGAATGGAGGGTTTTAAAAGATGATCTACAGATGAAAATTACTATTAATTTTTTGTAGCCACCTGTATCTTTTAAAGACCATTAAAATGTGGTGGGTGCAAATTGTAAAGTTTACATTTGTTTGGAATTATGATCTAATCAGAAGAATATTTCAGTGGGTTTTACATGTTACATTTATGAATAGCTAATATTCAGGCTTCAATGAGGCAATATTAAAAATTTGTTATTTGATAATTAGCACACATGATATCACTAAGAAGCACTTATGGAGACATGTAGGAAAATGTAGGTAAAATGGGCCACTTTTTGTTATTGTGGTGGTGAATGGCAGAAAGTAGCCAAACATGTCACACAGTTATAAAACCTATTATTAAATTTTTCATGATGTATCGTAGTTGACATTAGTTGATAAAACTTAGTTCATTTAAATATTTTTTGTTTATTTATAATAGTATTTATATCTTATTAAACCTGTATCCCCCCCCCCCCCCCAAATATATTACATTCTAAATTGCAAATAAATAAAATATATAAAGAAAAATGATAAAATGTACTATAATTAACCTAAAATAATTACAGAATTAAATTGTTTTTATTAATTTATATAAATAATTCTAATTTACCATAATTAACCTGTATTTTTACCAGAGCATTTTAAAAGCTACAAGGCCATATGTCAATCTGAAATATATTTCATTCTAAATTATAAATAAATACATTTATATTTTTCTCAATATATTTTATTTAAATCATTTTAATTATAATAAACCTAACAAATAAAATTAGAGATATAGAAAGACAGATGGTCAAATAACATGGCATAATAAAAATATATAACATGATAACAATATATAATATTTATATGTAATATAGATAGTATTAAAAATGTTGAATATATACTCTGTTCTATGTTCTGAAAATACCTGCAATCTGTTTATTATAGGTCCATTTGATTACCATTAACTATTTTCCTATACATGTATTGTTTTAAATTGTGTAAGTAAAATCATGTTATATTTTTTTTTTTATTTTCTATTTATATCATGTTAAGCAATTTTATAAAAATTATAAAAATATGTCACATGATGTGTGTATGTATATATATATATATATATACATACAGTGCATTCATAAAGTCTTCAGACCCTTTAATTTTTTCGCATTTTATGTTGCAGCCTTATGCTAAAAAGCTTTTTTTTTTTTTTTTTTTTAAAGCATTTTCACATCAATCTACACTCAATACCCCATAAGGACAACTTTGCAAATTTATTAAAAAGAAAAAACTTAAATAACGCATTGACATACGTATTCAGACCCCTAACTCAGTACTTAGTTGAAGCACCTTTGGCAGCGATTACAGCCTCAAGTCTTTTTGGGTATGATGCGACAAGCTTTGCACACCTGGATTTGGGGATTTTCTGCCATTCTTCTCTGCAGATCCTCTCAAGCTCTGTCAGGTTGGATGGGGACCGTCAGTGGACAGCCATTTTCAGGTCTCTCCAGAGATGTTTGTGCTTAGAGTTGTGCTTAGGGTCATTGTCCTGTTGAAAGGTGAACCTTCGGCCCAGTCTGAGGTCCTGAGCGCTCTGGAACAGGTATTTTACTGCGTTTAGCTTTCCTTCAACCCTGACCAGTCCCCCAGTCCCTGCTGCTGAAAAACACCCCCACAGCATGATGCTGCTACCACCACCGTGCTTCACCGTTGGGATGGTATTGAGCAGGTGATGAGTGGTGCCTGGTTTTCTCCAGACATGACGCTTGGAATTGAGGTCAAGCAATTCAATCCTCGTTTATCAGACCAGAGAATCTTGTTTCTCACAGTCAGAGTCCTTTAGGTGCTTTCATGTGTCTTGCACTGAGGAGAGGCTTCCGTCTGGCCACTCTGCCATAAAGCCCAGATCGGTGGAGAGTTGCAGTGATGGTTGTCCTTCTGCAAGTTTCTCCTGTCTCCACATATGATCTCTGGAGCTCAGCAAGAGTGACCATTGGGTTCTCGGTCATCTCTCTTACCCGATTTCTCAGTTTGGCCGGGCAGCCAACTCTAGGAAGAGTCCTGGTTGTTCCAAACTTCTTCCATTTATGCATTATAGAGGCCTCTGTGCTCTTGCGAATCTTCAGTTCAGCCAACATTTTTTGTAGCCTTCCCCAGATCTGTGCCTCGACACAATCCCGTCTCTGAGCTCTGCAGGCAGTTCCTTTGACCTCATGGCTTGGTTTTTGCTCTGATATGCATTTTCAGCTGTGAGACCAGCTGTGAGGTGTGTGTATTCCCAAATCATGTACAATCAGTTGAATTTGCCACAGGTGGACTCCAATCAAAGTGTAGAAACATCTCAAAGATGATTCAGAGAAATGGGATGCACCTGAGCTAAATTTCAGGTGTCATAGCAAAGAGTCTGAATACTTAAGTCAGTGTGATATTTCAGTTTTTCTTTTTAATACATTTGCAAAGTTATACAAATCTGGTTTTTGCTTAAAACTGCAACATAACAAAATGTGAAGAAGAAAAAAACATTAAAAAAGGGTCTGGATACTTTAATGATATTATTTTCTAAATGTATTTTTAATAATTCTTTTTCTAAATAATTTTAAATGATTAATTATTAAATTATTGTACATTTTATTTTTAACTGTATTTCAAGCATTTCTCCTCAATTTGTGATTCCACTTTTGTTGGCAGCACGCAAGAGTTTCCTCAGTGCTCTCTCTCTCTCTCTCTCTGATGCTTTCTTGGGTTTATTCGAGCGTATCCCTCCTCATGAGCGGAGGCCTGACTTTCCCAAAGCTGATATTAATATCATAGACCATTGTCATGGAGTTATTTTCATGGCAGCCCAGGAGGAAGTCATGTGACTGTAATTAGTCCCCGGGTCCTGTTGGGTCTCCATTATGTGCCTTGTTTTAACTCACATAACCATCAATGAAGTGGAAAGGATAAGGAAGTGGCAATCACTGCGTCTGGGCGGCAGGTTTAATGTTTTTCTGAGTGCCTATTTTGTTAATGGACCCAAAATGTGAGAAAAAAAGTTCCTTCTCTCTTTTTTCCCCATTGACATTCTTTAGCTTTAAAAATGAACAAATGAAGGCACATGTGAGCGTTTCCACTGATCCACCAGCGGTAAGATTAATGATTCAGGGATTTGTTGGTTCACACCGTTCAACACATGGGGAACAATCAGGAGTAAAGGACTTATGCTTATACGAAACCTTTAAATGTTTCCATTATTTTCAACTTATAGGGTCAGTTTACCTACAAATGAAAATTATGTCTTCATTTACGCATCCTCATGTTGTTCCAAAGCCATATGACTTTCTTTCTGCGATCTGAATACTGTCATCTTTGCTCAGACTGATCTCACACTAAATTCGGTGACAGTAGGTCGAAAGTTCTTCAACTGAAATCGGTCTCTGCTTACTGAAATTCAAAGCACTGCCCACAGTGGCCGAAATGTGAAGTGTTTTTGAACACATGGACACGTGAGAGCTCCAGTTTCCCAGTGGAATGTCCACAGAGTTGTGCCAAAAATTAGTTGTAAAGCAAGTTGGTTTTATTTGTAATTAATGCAGTATAGTGAAGAAGAATGCATATATTATTTACCCCCAATGCTAAACCTAACCATCAGTGAAGTAAAAATTCAAATTTAGAGCAAACATTTGGCTGAACAGGGTTGATTTCAGGGTACATGAACTTTCGGAAGTAACATGTCGATTTCCAATGTGATCATGTTGAAAAATGTACAGTGGTACTCGGTCAATCAGGAAATGACTGGATCCTGAAAGGTGAGCATTTCATACCAGAATAGAGCTATAAAGGAATTTTGTTACAGTTGTTACATTTTTTGGTTATGGAGTTAAATGTGCCTCAATGAATTGTACAAAATAAGACCAGAAACCTGTATAAAGGATGTCTCTTTTTATTTAATGTTGACTTTAAAAACCATGCTCAGTAAAACTGTAGAAAAGTACGCTCCACCAATTCTTTTCCATCAAAAAAGTTAGCTATTTAAACATGTGACGGCAATTATAGACAGTGCCATATGCACACTTCCTTCCATAATTCTGTGAATTCACCTCTCTTCCTGACATAATAGCTTCCATTTACCGCTGGGCCCATTCCAAGGAAAAGTGTAGTGCTGGGCCAAAATCTACGGACAGCTACTGATGAGATCTACACGAATCCAAAAACCCGACCGTAATAAAACGACGCCATGAGGGAAGTTGGAAGTTCTCCTGGGCTGCATTAGCTAAGTGAGATTACTCTGAAATTAGGCTTGTAATTGACATTCTCACATTTCTGGTTGTGGAAAATGTTCTTTTGGAAGGCATTAAGGAAGAAGAACCATGTTTTTGTGAGTTTGTCCAACTGTTCAGGGAGTAAATGCGCAGGATAAATTGATTGAAAAATCAACATGCGGGAAAACAAAATAATTTTTCAATATAATTTTTTAAAGGGTCATGCCCTGAACACGATGGACTGACTTGCGGCTTTGGGGACGAAATTCACTTTCTCCATATTTCAGCGCCCAAGACATTAATACAATGAATGTAAAATGAGAGACTGAGGATGTATTGTATTGACTCTCTTCCTTGGAACATTGACAACATATATTTCTGGTTTTTCCTTTAGCAGTGAGCAGGTCAAAGGGCGATGTGAGGTTGTTACAGAACACAATCATCCATTAACACTTAAACAGACATAAATGGAAAAAGGTAGCAGTTCAGGGTCATCAAATCAGATCCTACTTATGCAGCAAAAGCATTACCACATGGAGATCAACACTGCTTTTCTGAGAAACTCATTAACTTGTATACTAGTATATAAATAGTACACTTTACTACTGTAGTGTGTGTGTGTGTATATATATATATATATATATATATATATATATATATATATGTCAACTGTAAAACCCTAAGAAAACTCCATGAAGTCCATGATTCAAAAATTATTTTATTTATTTATTTTAAAGAAAAGCTTTTTACCATGAAAAATTTGTTTGTGGAGAAAAGTAACAAAATATTGTGCAAAAGATATACCAATAATTGCCATTTTCAGCTTATGGGCATTAGAGGTTGACTGATTTTGTCTATCAGTAACTATGGTGGGAAAACACTGATAATCAATTAATTGTTCAATAGTTTTTAAAATCAATTATATGAATGAAAACATTCCACTTAGTGTAAAATAGTGCTGAACTTTTTTGCAAAATTAACAATAATTCCTTAATCATGAAAAGGTTTTGTACATTTGTATATTAAATATTATATAGCCTACTGTACATAAAATAAAATACAGACATAGTTGAAGTCAGAAGTTCACATACACCTTAGCCAAATCCATTTAAACTCAGTTTTTCACAATTCCGGACATTTAATTGTAGAAAACATTCCCTGTCTTAGGTCAGTTAGGATCACTACTTTATTTTAAGAATGTGAAATGTCAGAATAATAGTAGAGAGAATGATTTATTTCAGCTTTTATTTCTTTCATCACATTCCCAGTGGGTCAGAAGTTTACATACACTTTGTTAGTATTTGGTAACATTGCCTTTAAATTGTTTAACTTGGGTCAAATGTTTTGGGTATCCTTCTACAAGCTTCTCACAATAAGTTGCTGGAATTTTGGCCCATTCCTCCAGACAGAACTGGTGTAACTGAGTCAGGTTTGTAGGCCTCCTTGCTCGCACACACTTTTTCAGTTCTATCGGATTGAGGTCAGGACTTTGTGATGGCCACTCCTATACCTTGACTTTGTTGTCCTTAAGCCATTTTGACACAGTTTTGGAGGTATGCTTGGGGTCATTGTCCATTTGGAAGACCCATTTGCGACCGAGCTTTAACTTCACGGCTGATGTCTTGAGATGTTGCTTCAATATATCCACATAATTTTCCTTCCTCATAATGCCATCTATTTTGTGAAGTGCACCAGTCCCTCCTGCAGCAAAGCACCCCCACAACATGATGCTGCCACCCCCATGCTTCACGGTTGGGATGGTGTTCTTCGACTTGCAAGACTCACCCTTTTTCCTCCAAACATAATGATAGTCATTATGGCCAAACAGTTCAATTTTGTTTTACCAGACCAGAGGAAAGTTCTTTGTCCCCATGTGCACTTACAAACTATAGTCTATATTTTTTATGGTGGTTTCGGAGCAGTGGCATCTTCCTTGCTGAGCAGCCTTTCAGGTTATGTTGATATAGGACTCGTTTTACTGTAGATATAGATACTTGTCTACCTGTTTCCTCCAGCATCTTCACAAGGTCCTTTGCTGTTGTTCTGGGATTGATTTTCACTTTTCACACTAAACTACGTTCATCTCTAGGAGACAGAATGCGTCTCCTTCCTGAGCGGTATGATGGCTGTGTGGTCCCATGGTGTTTATATTTGTGTACTATTGTTTGTACAGATGAACGTGGTACCTTCAGGCATTTAGAAATGGCTGAACCAGACCTGTGGAGGCCCACAATTGTTTTTCTGAAGTCTTGGCTGATTTCTTTTAATTTTTCCATGATGTCAAGCAAAGAGGCACTGAGTTTGAAGGTAGGCCTTAAAATACATCCACAGGTACACCTCCAGTTGACTTCAATTAGCCAATTAGCCTATCAGAAGCTAATTGTCTAAAGTCTTGACATAATTTTCTGGAATTTTCCAAGCTGCTTAAAGGCACAGTTAACTTAGTGTATGTAAACTTCTGACCCGCTGGAATTGTGATATAGTCCATTAAAAGTGAAACAATCTGTCTGTAAACAATTGTTGGAAAAATTACTTGTGTCATGCACAAAGTAGATGTCCTAAACGACTTGCCAAAACTATAATTTGCTAATATGAAATCTGTGGAGTGGTTAAAAAATGAGTTTTAATGACTTCAACATAAGTGTATGTAAACTTCTGACTTCAACTGTACATATCTAGTCTGAACCAGAAAAGAACCCTTCAAATAACATATTCTCAGAAATGAAAACTCTTTGGCTGAGAAATAAAAACTCTGGCTGAACTTGATTCAATTATGGACAGTGGTTCCACATGTTTGAGTTTTCATAAAATTACCATTTTTATTTTAAACTTAAATTTATCAAGTAGAGGGAACATAACTGAATCAAGTAAACCCAATAAAATTTTACATATCAAAATATCTCAAATTAAACTCCTTTAGTGATATGCTAGCTACTGACAGGAAATGTTAGCATGCTAAACACATGCTGACGGGAAGCACTTTTGAGTTAGCACAGCAACTCATGTTGTCCCAATGCACATGGATTAAGTAAAGCTGACAAAACACTTTTTTTTAGCTGAATTCAAACAGGTAATTTAAGTTCCCTTTAATGTTTTTGAGTAATATGAACATGGGAGATTTAAAAAAAAAAAAAAAATCATTTTTTGGAGTAAATAATCTCCAAATAACATAAATAAAAATAGTTACATACTATATGAACTAAAGAACAGTCCAAATAACACAATATAATCTGAACTTGTAACTTGTAAACTTGTCTGAATTTGCAGAAACCTCCAACGCAAGCCATAGTGGAACACGGAGGAATAAAACCAAAAAAATAAAATAAAAAATAAAGAATTAGCGTTGATTTTTGCAGATAAATGTTAGTTCAAAAAGTAAATATATTGTGCCAATTTATCAGTAAAATTTGTATAAGTGTCAGTTTAAAAATCTACTGATAGTCTTGTAAATTAATAATGAACATTTTGTTTTATTTTTTTTTTAAGAATTTTGAGTAAATATTGTGTAAACTAATAAGTGTTTGTTTAAATTCAGCAATTTTGTTACATCTTTAAATTGTATTTATTTTAGCATTATATCAGCCATCAACCACCCTGCTCTCTAGATTTCGGTCATCCACTAATACAGAAAAACAAAAGTTGTAAACTTTTAATTTATAACACTTGTTTATGTAACCGTGTGCCAAATAAAAGATGATATCAAAGTATATTCAGTAGTATTACATTTGGGCCTTGGTCTTATTTCCAGTGGTCAACGTAATGCACTCTTTATTTAGAAGTAACTGTAATATTGGAGGCCTCTTAAATATGAACTCTGAAAAGAGCCTTTGATAAGGAGAGCTGTGGAAAATTATACATGCTTCTCAAACACGGCAGCCAGTAATCAGCACATCTGTAAAGCACCCATAAGCCACCCAACATTTGCCTTATGAATGTCAGCTCCACGTTGTCCGTTGCCTTACACAAACACACGGCACACATGTTAATCCTGCATATGCAGCAGGGCTCAGGTGGGGTCCCCGTCTCATCGGTATGTTAAACGGATATATGTGGCCAGCAAACCACTATCTACCCCATCCTCCTGCCACTCGGGCCCAGCTGCGCATCAGGACAGTGAAAATGTAAGATCCAGTGCTATTACTGGTACTACTGTAAATGAAAAAACAACATAACTGGAAACTTGAACTCAAGCTAAATAATTGTCATTATTCTAAACTTTATAAAATAAAAATTACTGTGATATTTTTTAGTTTTAGTAGATTTTGATACATTACAACGGTGTTAAAGACCCTCTGAGATAAAACTCTTTAAATTTAAAAAACAATTTAGCCCCAAAACACTAAACAGCAATAAAAACTCTCGCAGCACTTTACTAAACACCTGTTTGTCACAATGCACTGCAAAATGTCTAGGTTGATTTTATCTAATATTTTACAACTTTTAAAATGTTGCAAATTTATGTAGCTAATGTGAATCCCTGAAATTATCACATTTATTTTAGGACAAAATACTTATTTGTCATTTCCAGTTTTGTTCAATGTAATAAAGTTTTCTTAGGGTTTTAAAGTTGACATTTTATATATATATTTATCATTTGTTACTCAAAAAAAGCATCTTGCTGTCTCAAAATTAGCTGCATAAGTTGACAAATTATGCACTTTAACTATTGCCCCCAACCCCCTAAGTGTGCGGTAATAGACCCCCTCACCCCCTTTATTTATAAATGAATTTAAATCAAAGCAATCTTTTTTTATTCATTCTTTTTAAATGTTGCTCCATCAATATTCAATAAAAATAAATCTAGTTTTTCAATCTTGATACACTTTGCGATCAGAAAAAGCACCTTTTTCTTAAGGGCTGGGGGCGGCCTTTAGCCCCATTGTACCCTACAGAGTATATTATACAATTTTAAACTTTCACAACCCGACTTCATTAAAAATGAAAAAGCTGATAGATAGCGATAACACTAAATGGCCTGGAGAAATTCAATGGCATTAAACATCTTTAAATGATGTCAGTGAATACATTATTTTTGGCATGCCTAAATTATTAAAATGAAATATAAAGTATATAGGCAACCGTATGAAACACTGAAACAACTTAAAATCATGAAGCGAAAGCTAACGATAAAATAGAAATAACTAAGTTAAAAACTCAACTCTATAATCTTAGATCCATGTTAAGGTCAGTGACATACTTGCCCCTCAAATCCCCAACCGAGGGGGCAAGGAAGAGACCGGGACCCTCACCGGACGGGGCCGCACATTAACTAGAACAGGTGCAAGGGAGCAGGGCTTGTTTTTCTTCATGGGCTCCTCAGGAAATCATAAAGTAAATATATTGCTGGGGGATGGTTTTTTTGGTGTGCCCTGTGAGCAAACTGAAAAGGGAAATGGATCAATGCACAGCCACTGAGGACGGTAAATCAACAGGCCAAAAGGAGAGCTGAATGTACTGTGATGGCCCCCAGGGGCCCCGGTCCAAGGCCAAGGTTTCTGTCAGTCATGGCCTGGTGTTAATGTCAAAGCCAGCTGGGTTTGGCAGGACTGCAGCTCGAAGGCGATTGAGATGTCTGTGTCAATCGCAGGAACTCCACTAGAGGCCATCGTGTTGCAGGAAATGCAGCTCAAAGTCAGGGATGAATTGCATCAAATGCAGTTCCACAAAGAGATGATCAAGATGACAATGTTACAGTGTGTTTGACATCGAACGGTTGTGCTTAACTGAAGATCTCTGAAAGGTCTTTGTGGAACATTTGCTTTTACAGGCAGCATGAGATGGCATTCGCAACTCAGTTTACTTCCGTGACGTGACATCTCACAGTGAAACCGGATACTCAATGACACTTGATTTGATCCATCAGGAATTGACTGGATAATGAAAAGTGGCCGTTTCACACCAGAACTGAGTCAGAGCTAAATGTGAGTTTGCAGTGGATTGTGGATGACTGAAACATTAGAACACTCTTTTGTGGAGGCTTTTTGATCAGAACGTGGAGGCCAATGGTCAAGTTCACCCTCCAGAGCATCAACACGTATCCCAATGGTAACAAATAGTTTTCAGATCCATCGTTATTTGCTGTTATTCTCTAAATATCTTGCTATTGGTTGACATTAACCAGTAGCATGTGCTGCCAAGGTGACATCAGATAAAAGGAAAGTCGTTTCAGAGGCGGAGCTAGTTCTCCATTGTAGAAGCTAAACATGCTCTTTCATTGGAACAATGTTGACACATAAGGTTGTCCGAGATGATTTAAAATCTAGTTTGAAACGTATGTATAAAGTTCGTAGAAATGTATTCTTTGCATCCATGTTGGTTTAATACATTTTTGAAAAACATCTATAACATTTTCTCCAAAAAAGTTGTGTAACCATACATTAAAAATACTGTATATTTTAAAAAAGTTTAATTGATTTTTTTTTTTAACTACTCATGCCAACATTTGTTTTGTTTTTTTAAATATCAGCTTTTAATTTGATTTTTTATTTATTTATTTTTTACTTTAAGCCCCAAAATAATTATAAACACACACACACACACACACACACACACACATAAAAAAGTAACTCGTTGACTGTACTTGGTTTAATCATGGACAGTGAAATAAACTTTTTTATTATTAAAACTACCATGTAATTTCAACTTAAATAATTCAAATAGATGGAACCTAATTAAATCAAGAAAACCCAACAAAATTTAACACGTCAAAATAACTCAAATGATATGCTAGCTAGCTACAGGAAATGCAGCATGCTAAATACATGCTGACGGGAAGCACTACTGAGTGCAACTTGGTTACTGTGTTATATGTATTTAGCACAACAATTGCTCAGTGGATAAAGTAATACATTGTATTGATCCTCAACCAAGACTCAGCTCCACTCTTCACCATGATGGTCACCCCAAGTCTATAACATAACAGAAATTCTTCTAAATCTCAACAAAACATTAAACACTAACAAGCACACCCCTAACAGAGTGAGTGAATGATATGAACTAAGAAACTGAAAACATGCTTAACAGAGGTGAATTCAAGTACTGGTTTTGTGTGAATTGCATTTTTAATGTATTTTGTTTTATGACTCAATAGATCATGCATCACATTTTTAACCAGAAACATTAATCAAGTAAACAGGGTCAATTTTGATTTCACGTTGACTGAAAAACTCTCTAGTGCTGTACGTTCATGCAGGAACTTTTGATTGGAAAATTTGAATGGACCATTCACGGTTTTAATGTGCAATTGTCATTTCTGCATGTCAGACACAACTGACCACTGTTATGTATTGAATTACTGGTGCACCAGCCAACTCACTCCCACTAAAATCCCCTTTCCTCTTGCTCACACACACACAATGCCACCCAAATGGCCCAATCATTTCCATTCTCGTGCTTAAAGGCATAGTTCACCCAAAATTGAAAATTCACTCATTTACTCACCCTGACATTGTTCGAAACCCGTATGACTTATATACAATATATATCTTATTTTGTGTTCCACATGCAGAAGTACGAAAGTCATACTGGTTTGGAACTACATATGTTAATAATGGACTAAACAATGACAGAATTTTCATTTACGGTTGAATTATTGCTTTAACAGCTGCTTAATTCACATGTGAAGGTAAGAGGATTGCATTCTTACCCATTGTGTAATGCTATAGCTTCCATGGACAGGCTAATCAGGGCTTTTAGACACAAGTTGTCTTGGCTTTTCCTCTGATTGAGCGATTCAACACATCATATATGGAAACAGCTGTGCTACAAATGAGCCCTTGCACCATGACTTTGATAAATGTGCTGAATTGACTCCGGAGAAGCCACGAGGACGGCAGCCTCCTGTGATTTCCTTTCCCCATCAGGTTAAACGTTCTTTAACTACATGTATGTCTATTTAAATTCAGCGCTCTATCACCGAGCTAGAGGCAAATTAAGAAAACAACCTCTGACATTACAGAGAAGTGCAATTCAAGCTGTGTAAATATGAATTCATATACAGACCACCATTCTCAAAAGCGGTTTAAATCATAAGCACATTAGGCATTGTACATAATCCTAGCCACACATATAAATCACTGCACACTTACAGTAATGAGTGATAATGCTGGGAATACACTAACTATGAGTGTTCAATGTTCATGACCTCTCATGACAAACACTTTTGCATTTCTCACATCGTTATGAGAAATATCTTTCAATCTCATGCACAAATGTTATATATATATATATATATATATATATATATATATATATATATATATATATATATATATAAACAGTAAATACTGAAGCATTTAGAGCAAATGCTCTGGTCTTATTTTCAATGATTCATCAGTGCATGTTATTCCAAAAGGAAAAAAATGCGTCTTTGTAATTGGTCATCCAATTAAATCTTGCTCCGCCTTTGAAATGACTATTCTTATCGGATGAGGTCACCAAGCCCTCTTATTTTTTGAATCCCCTTGGCGATAGAGACTACTTTACATGATCCAATTAACTCCCAATTGATAAAATTAAGATTCTTCCATTTCCCCGTTGACCATCTTTTTTTTGTTGTTTTCTTTACTCGGTAATACGTCACAATACAGAAGTAAAATGGGTTGCAAACGTTTCAACCCTTTGGGTTTGAACCAACAAACGTCCAGATCTTAAACCACTAGGCCATAAAATTTAAAGATTTTACTGTCCAGTGTGCAAAGCCAACTTGGCTACGTTTGCAAACTGAACAAGAGAACCTTTAAATTGTGTTGCACAAAAATGACTAAATTATGACCTAGATCAAATGTTGTTATTTTACATGTGAACTTTGACATGACAAAAAGTAATTGCAAACTATTTGTAAATGAGGATGGCAGTTTATTGCTTTCTAAAAATCCATGAGCCAAGAGACAAGGGGAAAAACATGAAGAAATATGAGAGACACCATTCGTTTGCAATGATAGTATGAAACATTGTTCTAAACAATAACGATATTTAGAATACTGTGTATAACAGTGCATTTGTCTATATTTTGTACCCCGTTAATTTGTGTGGTCAGAAGAATGCAGTGTACATGTAGTTATCCTCTTAAATGCACGGAAGGTACTGGAATGGCGGTGTCACGTGCTCTGGGCGGCAAGACACAGAGAGAAGCTCACATGCAGGTAAAATTATTTTTCCCGTGTTCAAGAAACAGGCGTAGAGCTGAAACTGTATCTGGATAAAATACAGCGGAGAGTAGACGGTATTTATCCGTGTCTGTTTGTTCCCTCATTGATTCAGGTGAGGTGGAGACAGGTGTCTCATTTTCACATCCCGTTGTTTACCAAGATAAACGCTATTCTCTTTCTCTTGCCCTCAAAATATACAGCCCTCTTTGAACATAATGATTAGTTTTTTTTTTATTTCTAAACAAACAAAAATATTTTTGGATATTTAAAAATATTAAAAATATTTAAAAATATTAGTTTGATAACTAGTTTATTTGACAGTCTAGCAAAAGATGAGCAATGTAGTAAATATAAGCCCTTAATATTTTATATTTTATTTTTCCCCTTTATCTCCCACTTTGGAATGCCCAATTCCCAATGTGCTTTTAAGTCTGCATAGTTGTCTCACCTCACCTCAGTCTGGGTGGTGGAGGATGAATCCCAGTTGCCGCTGTGTCTGAGACCGTCAACCCATGCATCTTATCACATGGCTTGTTGAGTGTGTTACCACGGAGACATGGTGCGTGTGGAGGCTTCACGCCATCCACTGCGGCATCCACGTGCCCCACTGAAAACGAACCACATTATAGTGACCATGAGGAGGTTACCCCATGTGACTCTACCCTCCCTAGCAACTGGGCCAATTTGGTTGCTTAGGAGACCTGGCTGGAGTCACTCGGCACACCCTGGGATTCAAACTAGCAAGCTAGTGAACTCCAGGGGTGGTAGCCAGCGTATTTTACCACTGAGCTACCTAGGCCCCCTTTTATATTTATTATTATGTTTCAGTCAGTCAGAGAAAGACAAGGGCGTAGCCATGAAATTACTTTTGGGTGGGCCTCAATAAAAATGGATGGGCCAAGTTTTCGGCCAACATTTAAAAAAATTGCTTTTTCCAATTTTCTCCCCAATTTGGAATGCTCAATTCCCAATGCGCTCTAAGTCCTCGTGGTGGTGTAGCGACTCGCCTCACTCTGGGTGGCGGAGGACAAATCTTAGTTGCCTCCACGTCTGAGACCGTCAATCCGCGCATCTTATCACGTGACTTGTTGAGTGCGTTACCGTGGAGACCTAGCGCGTATGGAGGCTTCACGCTATTCTCTGCGGCATCCACGCACAACTCACCACACGCCCCAACGAGAGCGAGAATCACATTATAGCGACCACGAGGAGGTTACCCCATGTGACTCTACCCTCCCTAGCAACCGGGCCAATTTGGTTGCTTAGGAGACCTGGCTGGAGTCACTCAGCACACCCTGGATTCAAACTCGCGACTCCAGGGATGGTAGTCAGCGTCAATACACGCTGAGCTACCCAGGCCCCCTGTTTTTGCCCAACTTTTATTGTTTACCAAATTTTCAACAGAGTTGCATTCAAACAGTTCTTTCACACTTTCAGAAATCAGAATTTATGTATTTTCTAACTATTTTATAAATATATATTTGAAGTCAAAAAATATCTCTGATATTCTGGATTTTTTTAATTTGGGCCTGGCCACCCTTGGCTACGCCACTGGATAGAGGTAGAGTGTGTGTCATGGAGAAAAGTGAAGGTTTAGACTTGGAGAGGAAAAAGCATCAAAACGTATCCTAGATAGCACATGTACTGTACTGTACATCTCCAACATCTGCAAAACATCTTAAAAAGATCAGATTTACAAACATTCTTAATCATAAATGTCTCAAAGACATCTGCTGAATGTCTTATTGACATACTTGCAGATGAGCAAACAACGCAAAAAAAATACCTCTTCCAGATGTAAACACACACATCAAAGAGATTTTTAGAACAAATGAGAACTAATTTCTTGCATCAGATTTGAGCCTCTTTTAAATGTAATCAATATCTGATATCTGGCCATCTGACCCACATCTAAACACTTGCATTCGATTCTTCTGAATGTTTCGACAACGTTATGCAACAGATAGGATAGGTCTGGTCTGAAATCACTCGGGACTCAGGTAAGATCAGTGAATGCATAAGAAACATGTAGGGAACATTTTGGCACAATTGCGACTTATATTATGCTGTATGTATTTATTTAGTGGTTTGCACACCTTTGTATGCGAATAGCACTTCTAGGACCACGACTTGTCAAACAAACAACTTATAACAGTACTTATGTAGATTGTAGTAACACTTCTCACACACTGATGAGATGTTTATGACTTATGAGAAGGGAAATGTGCAAGTTATAATAATGTGCAAAACCATAAAGATGTGTTTTGCAAGATGTTTAATTCACATGGGCAATGCATATTTATATACATTTATGAAATGGCTTTTAAACCCCAAACTTCTCGTTTTATAGAACTAACCATTCCATCTCGCCCAGACTACAGTGACACATCTTCACAATAATTGCGGTTTGTATTTGAGTGTTGCAACTCTTACGATATGATCTAAACATTTCAACGGCCGACCAATGATGTTGCAACTTATTGGAGGTGTCTTAAAACAGAACTGAAACCCCTCATTTTAGAGCAGCTGCCTATGTGTACATGGCCTTGGTTTCTTACTGTGTGAAAGTGGTTGTGACTTCTGTAAATGACCAGAGCATCAGGTAACAAAAGGATGGAGAAACTGTTTTTCTTTCAACATTATAAAGATTTTGAAGCTGCGTGGAAACGTATACATTAACAATGCATGTCCATGTTTTGCTATATCTCATATAGGGGATAGCTGTATCTCAAAATATCCATTTAAAAAAACTAAAAAATTTTAAATCTTGTTTTGTTTTCTAAGATCTTATTAACGAAACCACAGAGACTGTTCCAACTTTTCTCCGAGCAACTGTATTAATACCATTGTGGCAAATGAACTTCTCTATTCCAGAAATGACACATTGTTTCATCTTCCTGTTTCTCTTTATCGGAGTCTTTGCACATCGAGTGATTATCACACACATTTTCATTAACTGTGTGCTTTTTGTGGAGGGAGTAGAGGAAGTGTTTTTCTAGCACATTGTTGAGATATTGTTAGCATTCATTAGTATATTCTAATAACATTTGAGTGCGTAATAATTCATTGTGAAACATGTTTCTCAAAGTTCAAAATTGGCCTCGTGTTGCACATAAAAAATTAGTAATCTGACCGAGCTTTAATGCTTCTTACGATAGTTGGTTTTAAGTTTAAAAATGTAAATAAGGATGAATCTTACTAAAAAAAAAAATAAAAAAAATACAAATAAAAATGAAATCAATCAAAAGAAAAAATATATATATTTTGCATTAAGAAAGTTCTATTTTGAGAACCAGTAAGATTTCGTATTGTGATATTATTTTAGTGTTTTTTTTTAGCTAAAAAAAAAAGAAAAAGAAAAAAAAAAGGAAGTGGTGAATTGAACATGCAACACAGTTGGTTAACATGCTGGTTAATATTTACATTTGAAGCATATGCTTTGATATATTGACAATAATGACAAATAAATATTTACAGTATTTGCAATGTTTGGTTCGGGTATGGATATGTTTTGTTTTACCATCTGCTAGGTGTAAGTCGTAAGTCTGATCACTTAGAGAAGTAATAGCACTTCTCTCATTAAAAAGCCACTTGATTTGTGGTATCATTCATTTCGGTACAGTTCAGGACATCTATGACTTTCTTTCTTCTGCAGAACACAAATAAAGATTTTAGAAGAATATTTCAGCTCTGCAGGTCATTTCAATGCAAGTGAATGGTGACCAAAACTTTGAAGCTCCAAAAAGCACATAAAGGCAGCATATAAGTAATCCATATGACTCCAGTGGTTTAATCCATGTCTTCTGAAGTTATCGGATCGGTTTTGTGTGAGAACAGACCAGAATGTGACTCCTAACTCCAAGTGTAAACAACAGTAAGATTGATGCATGCTTTAGCAATGTCATGATGAAATAAATGGTCATTACTAAAGGAATACAGGGGGAGGTCACGTGTTCAGGTGTCTTTTTATATTTAGTATTAAACAGTTAAAGACATTCATAATATCCTTCACTGAACACATAAAAAAGGAAGATACATTCAACAAATGGGCCGTGAGTCAGTTGACAAACAGTGTTTTGTGCAGCAGACACTTTTTCAAAGGAAGCCACGTCTAGTAATAATTTTAGCAGATGCTTTGCCAAATATTTTATGCGCGGTCCTGCCAAGAAGGAAAAACAATCTCGCATCCCACAGGTAAAATTATCGTTTATGTGTGTTTTACCTCAGACCTTAAATGTAAAAGTGCATTTGTACTACTACTGCCAGTAAAATGAGATCAGAGCAATAAAGAAAACACAAAGAAAACAAATATTTTCAACTGACTGTATAATAAGAAGAACAACTTCCTGTCATAATGAATACTGTAGATGAGGATTATAAAAAACCCCAGATAAAGTCCCACAGGAATGAGAATGTCACTGTTAGGATATATGTAAATGTATATTTCCTTCGTGAGTCTGGAATAGACACGTTGATATTCCAAAGTAAAACATAATTTAATGGTCCTTTTTGTATTTATTATTTTTATTTCATGTTAAAGGAAGATTCCAGGTTCAATACAAGTTAAACTCAGTTCAAAGCATTTGCGTGGCATAATGCATCCCTCCTTTTTATTGAGAATAAAAGATGCAAAAACGGAGGTTACAGTGAGTCACTTACAATGGAAGTGAATGGGGCCAATTTTTGGAGGGTTTAAAGGCAGACATGTGAAGCTTAAAATTTTATAAAAGCACTTACATTGATTCTTCTATTAAAATCGGTGTATTATTTTAGCTGTAAGTTGTTTAAATCATTTTAATTGTTGTTTTAGTGTTTTTGGTTAACAGCATTATGTCGTCATGGCAACAAAGTTGTAAAATTGGCTTTAACTTTACACAGATGCGGTTAGTAAGTGATTTTATCACTCTAAAATGACACACATTGTTTACGTCTTGTGTCTATACTTTTGAAACAGTGAGTTTTTCAATGTTTACGGATTGGCCCCATTGACTTCCATGGTAAGTGCCTCACCGATTTATGCTTTATTAAAAAAAAAAAAGTGCTTTTCTGCAACAAATGCTGATTCCTTTAAAATACTTTCTCCTATTCAAACTTAATATGCAAAGTCAGCTATAAAGAACCTCTTCGTAGATTGATTCCCCTGAAATTTTTCTCTGTTCTCGTCACAGAAACATTGGCTCAACCAGTGGCATGAGTTTTGGGTGGGGCTATCAGTTTTTCCGCCAATTGTGTGGGTGTGAGGTTCCATTTGGTGAGACTAGTGGTGCAGAATTTGCACACTTCACCTGCAAAGAACTAATCCATGAATGTTAGAAAATGCATCACCAATGACATGATTGTAAACATGCTAAAACAGGTTTCCCAAAACAGTACCCCATCTGTCATTGGTTGAACAAACAGATAGTCCTGCCCCAAACTCACACCAATGGAGCTCAAACAAACCGTAATATATTGAGAGAGCTATTGAGTCACAGTGTTTACACACAATCAACCAACAAAAGCGTTTTAATGTCCAAAAATTCCATGCTTTAACACTGATATTGTTGCTCAAACAAGCTGGATTGTTCCATGTTGTGGAACAGTGGTATAAGGCTCCAGGTTTCATAGGGTGTTATACAAAACTCACTTAACACTATGGTAAATGTTTTCAAATGAGGGAAAAGTCTCTCTTAAGGAAACAGACATTTTGTTGATGTGAATTAACGTGTGTGTACCACTACACCCCGTGAGAAGATTTGAGAGCCCTTTATCACCTTCCCGAACGGTTGAGGAAAAATAATGCCCCCTCTGTTATTCTCATCATGGCTGTGGTGAGCAAGTCTAAGGGGATATCCTGTTGGAGAGCCCAGCGCATTTATCGTCCACGCGGCGGTTTGGGGGTGACTCGAGATTTACAAAATGTTCCACAGGACTCCACTTACCTCTTTACAATATTACAAATATAGAGTAATGGGCCTTAGATCCTCTGTTATTTCACAAAACATGGGGCCCTTAGAATGGTGCCAGCTTTAGTGTAATGGTAACCGAAGGCCCAGAGTGACATCAGCGGGGTGTTCTTGTCAGTAACGGGAACTGGGGATATGGATGCATGCAGAGGTGATGAACATCGATGCTTGAGTTTTATATTAGAAATGATAAAAATAGGGGGCCTGGGTAGCTCAGCGAGTACTGAAGCTGACTACCACCTCTGGAGTCGTGAGTTCAAATCCAGGGTGTGCTGAGTGACTCCAGCCAGGTCTCCTAAGCAAGCAAATTGGCCCGGTTGCTAGGGAGGGTAGTGTCACATGGGGTAACCTCCTCGTGGTCACGATTAGTGGTTCTCGCTCTCAATGGGGCGTGTGGTAAGTTGTGCGTGGATCGCGGAGAGTATGCCTCCACATGCTGTGAGTCTCCGCGGTGTCATGCACAACGAGTCATGTGATAAGATGCGCGGATTGACGGTCTCAGAAGCGGAGGCAACTGAGACTTGTCCTCCGCCACCCGGATTGAGGTGAGTAACCACGCCACCACGAGGACCTACTAAGTAGTGGGAATTGGGCATTCCAAATTGGGAGAAAATAAAAAAATAGTTTGGGCCAGTTTGCAACAGATGTGTTACGAACCAGCCTGATCTCAGTATGATTCATAGTTATTCATACATAACATTTAAACATACATTTTTGTACACTTTGATAGGCACTGAAATGGAAAATATGGACGTATTGACAGTATATATGAGCTGCTAGTCCCACCCCTAAATCTAACCCTAAACATAAAAAATAAAAAATAAAAAACGTAACAGGCAGATAATTTTTTTGGTGATTTTTTTTTTTTTTCTCTAAAATGTAACAACTCTGGGAATACTACAATAATCATTAAGTTTTGTGATACTTGTCTTGCGACTTGCATGTACGAAAGCGTTATTTTAACGTTATTTCAATAGCAAATACACTTTACAAATTTAAATTAAATTCTGAGAATTGGTTCAAAGTGTCCATTTCAAATTGCGTTTATCACTGAAAAATGTTCACTGAAATTTAACTGGCTACAATTGCTGTTTGGTTGACATGATTTAAACGAAATCACACTTTTAAGCCTTTTTTAGAATAAATAAATGAATATCAAGTAAATATATCAGATAGTGTTAAAAGGCTGAAAAATATACAGTATATTTTTAGCTGTAATATCGCCCAGCCTTAGTGGCTAGCGAAAACCAGTATGAAAATACCCAAAAGATACCATATATTGGTAATCAGGTGGTCATTAAAGGGATATTTCACCAAAAAATGAAAAGGGTGTGATTTACTCACCCTCATGTTGTTCCAAAACTGACTTTCTTTCCTCCATGGAACACCATTCACTTTCAATGCATCTTTTTCCGTACAATAAAAGTGAATGGTGACTGATGCTTGCATTATGCTTTTTCTTTTGTGTTCCACTGAAGAAAGAAAATCATACAGTTTTTAAGCAATATAAGGGTATGCTAATGGAATATTTTGGGTTCAATACAAGTTAAGCTCAATCAACAGCATTTATATTACAATTTGTTTCACATTTATGCCTTTAAACCCTCCAAAAATTGGCCCGATTCACTTCCATTGTATTACAGATTTTTGCTTTTTTAACTAGTCTACGCTGTTCTTTCATAATTTTATCATTCTGCCAGTTTTATATACTAAAAGTACAGATTTACGGCTCTCTATAGATCTCACTCAGGACCTCGCTCAGGTCTTTAGATGTTTTGTACTGGATATAAAACCAGATAGTCGTTTTCTGCAGTATCTTTCGTCACCAGATATCAAGACATAATGACTTCAACAGCAGCAGCAATACCAATGATTCAGTGCTTGGTTCCTGTCAAGTTTCCGGGTGTGTCCTGCTAAGACAACTAACCCGCTGGGCTGCAATCACAAGTCAACTAAATGTCAAACAGACTGAACATCGCTCAACACTCAGTCGATCCAAAAACCAAAGACCTCTGACCAATATACTACACCATTCAGGAGGAACGATGAAGTGTTTCTCGCTAGTCAACGCTCTCGGCTGACCATAATGTCTTATGTGGCTTTTCACACTGTGAAACCAAAGCAAAATAGTCAAGATTTGCTTCTTAGACCTGAGGAAACCGTTAGCCACTAGCACGTTAGCTGTTGTTTGAGTTTGTGCGAGCAAACAAAGTCAGCATGATCTCTCACGTGCAGAGATGAGATTGTCATGAGACCGACGCAATGACATTACCATGGAAAACCAAAGGAAGCGTTCATAATGGCCACCCAGGCTTTCCATAGGTCCAGGAGCCAGGGAAAGTATATCTTGGACGTATCTCTGGCCTAGCCTTGCATTTCCACAATTAATTTTGTGCTGGTCTCTAGTCCTCATTCATAAATCATACCTGTGGTTTTGAATGGCTTTTTTTGTCTCAGCAGTGGTGCTGTTACGAGTGCGCTCTAAATCTTTGAATGAGTGTTTCACTCACTGGCATGCGGTCTGAAATAAAAGAGATCGATAGGGGATCTGTGCGTTTCCCCCCGTGATGAAGGAGGGATGATCCACTGTGAAATTCATGCCTGTATTTGCGCCCTGACCATCTCGTTTGAGCTTAACAAGGGCCAAAGAAATATAAAATCCTCACTCGGTGGTGTGCAGATTGTGTGAGGAATAATTTTTTGTTGTTAGACCAAAGATGTTGTTGGATGGCAGCGCTAGGGCCTGGGTCATTCTTCATAAGGAATAAGAACTGTGCCATGGGGCATGGTATAAGTTTGGCACAAATTCATCTAGTGTTGCCCAGTGGTGTAGCCAGAAACTTTCTTTTTGGCTATAATTTTCTTATTAAGCTCTGTGATATGTTTAAATGACTTTAACAAATTAATTAAATGGAGTAGGGAGGCCTGTCAACATATCAAAATATGAAGCTTAATTATTCGTCATTACAAAAATATATGTTTTGGAATAATTCATCATTATTTTCCAAAATATGCTAAAGACATAAATGGTGGTACAATTTGCACAATATAGAAAAATGTAAAAAAATAATAATAATAATAATAAAAATAATAAAAATACACCAGGTTTAAGTGACATTCATTGGACCACTGATTATGCGCAATAGATTTGCATATCATCAGGGGAATATTTACTGAACCACTAAAACGCAGTATCAACGCAGTATAGTATAGCCTACCTTTCCAAGCGTATTATCCAAATATTCCACCATATGCATTATATATCGTAATTGGGGAAGAAAAGAACAACAATTAACTTATTTTGCTTGTATGGACACATGCATTATGAATAATGAGGCATAAATCCAAACTCAGGAGCATACATTTTCTTAATTTAAAGTGTGCGTTTGTTTCCTCAGTCACATGCCCGTCGTCTGTTGCAAGAGTGCGTGTGTAATCTTAGACAGCCTCTGTAACACATTGGGTATTATTTATAGTCATTATAATTGATTATAAAATTTTGTAATCGAAGCATTGAAGTTCAGCATTATAATGATGCATTTTATACCGCTACATATTATAATTAAGCATCACAAAACCTGTCATTTCATTTAGGTGTGCAAGCTTACGTTTTGGGTGGAATTTGCACTCCCTGGCACACCCGTGGCTAAGCCACTAGTGTTGGCGACATTATCTCATTTTTCAGTTTTTTCTTAGGCAGAGAAGCTTTAAAAAATATTCTAGGTTCGACACAAGTTAAGCTCAATTGACAGCATTTGTGGCATATTGTTCATTACCACCAAAAAATTATTTTGACTCATCCCTTGTTTCTTTAAAAAGTAAAAATCGAGGTTACAGTGAAACACTTACAATGGAAGTCAATGGGGCCAATTTTTGGATGGTTTAAAGGCAGAAATGTGACGCTTATAATTTTATAAAAGCACTTACATTAATTCTTCTGTTAAAACTCATGTATTATTTGAGCTGTAAAGTAGTTTAAATAATAGATTTTACGGTAATTTTAGGGATTAATGGTATGCGGCGTTAGATTGTCATGGCAACAAAGTTGTAAAATTGGCTATAACTTTACACAGAAAAGGTTAATAAGTGATTTTATCATACTTAAATCATGTTAACACTCATATTGTTTATGTCTCGTGTCTATACTTTTGAAACAGTGAGTATTTTAACGTTTACTGATTGGCCCCATTGACTTCCATTGTAAGTGTCTCACTGGAACACAGATTTTTCATTTGAAAAATGTATGTGTATGCAATGTGTGTTCGCTGTTGACGTCTCAAGATACGATATGAAAATCATCTCTATTTACTTTAATACAAGTCTTGAATATTTCTTGAAATGTATTGCTGTGGTGGAGGTATTTTTAACAGAATGACACTAACACCTTTTCCAGAAATTTGTGTCTCTTATTTCATCCAATTTAAAGCACCACTACTAAAAGAATATTAACTAATTGACTGTGCTGATAATGAAATTCGCATAACGGCACGTGGAAAACCAAACGCCATTTCATACTGATTTTAAAAGAGAAAAACTTCAATAAAGCGCAATTTTTCCAAGAATGGCTTAATGATATCTGCACAGGCAAATTCTTCTAAGTGGGTGCATTCCACTGCAATGTGGGCAGAAAGTCCAAAAATAGAAGCTCTTATGAAAGGCAACATCATATAGTGGTTTGGGCCACAAAATTACTGATCTATCATGCCACCCCAAACTTAAACATACCCACAGATTTTTCTGTATTCACGTGCCAACACTATCATACTTATACGGATGGCCTTTTTCCAAATCTCTTGCCCTGAACATATATTGTTATCCTGCGGAAGATGTATCATTGTACATTTATGTAATGTTCCTTTCAAGCATCATATATTAGCTTCGTAGGTAAATGGAGTGGCCTCCACCTAATTGTAATCAGCTTTGAAGTTTGTTAATCGTCCATTAGTTGCACCCATGGGAATTCTGGTTTCTAAGGTCTCGTCATCATGTTTTCGAGGGCCTGACAGGTTTTTAGGGCCTTTTGTCCGTTCCATTTTAGGAAGTAGAAGCATAAGAAAGCCTTGGGTGCTGACAGTGGGCATGCCAACAAAGTCCTACAGCCTCTATAAACAAAACCGTTGGTTAAGTCAGGCCGTATTTAACTGGCAAAAGCAGATCATCAAAGTGAACTCCATGGATCCCGGTAACATTAAAACAAACGTGGCGCTCCATCAATAAACCACAAGCTTAGACGTGGCTGCGATGACTTGGACAAAATCACTTAAGCTAGGCTGGAGAGAAAGGGTTTGTGCATGCTCCCTAGATGTGCAGCAGATGGTCTGTGGAATTTCTAAACAAAGAGATATCCATCTATTATATAGAAAGAATTTTACGTTTTATTTGGACCTCTGGTGTCTCTCATCACTCCGGAACATGACAGTAATTATGGCCATCAAGGTGTTCCCTTGGAAACATCAGCCAAGAACGTTTACGGCGCTGCTTAATCTCAGAACACCCGGCTGACATCATCGTGTAGTTTATTTGAAAGTGGCTGAAGTATGTAATGGCTGTAATTGCAGACAGACTAGATTTATGCAGACAACTGTCAGGAGGGCTAATCCATAAATCAAGTAAACCATTACTCAGAATAATCCTATAACAAAATAGAGTATTACTTAGAGCAGGGGGCATGCAATAACGAATTTTAGTTGAGTAAACAATGGGTTTAATCTCTTTGCAAATGCAGTGATGTGCGCTGGTTTTGGATGAACTATGACAATATCATTGATTTAATGGGACTGGGATATCAGACATACTGGTATTCCAGTACCAAGTCAATACTAAAATAAAAAAAGTTGCTATACTAATTTTTTCTGCATTATTGGTCGTACTGGTAGTAGCAAGGACTTCTTTGACTGTAAAAATGCAGGATGAAAAATCTGATTTTCACCAAAAAACATTAGGCCTTGCAGTGTATATTCAGCCTAATAGACCTGTTGCTATCTATTATGTTGTTAATATAAATGACGTCAATATTATAAGAGGGCAAGCACCGAATCTGTATTGGACCTTGTATCTGTTACTGTAGTTCTTCTTCCCTATTGAAGTCAATGGCTCCCCATAGAAGAGTTTGGTGGAAAGTTATGAAATTTGGCACACTGATAGAGGAGAGTCTGAACTTATATCATAGCAAATTTGGGTTCTCTATCTCAAACTCTCTAGCGCCACCAACAGTTCAAAGTTGCACTATGCTAATAACTTTTGAACCATGAAGCCTAGAAACAAAAGTATTTTTCCTCCAATTGGCTCATGCAGAGTGATTTTTCTGAAAAATCTACTTCAAGTAGGGCATATGTCTGATTTGCATAAAATTAGGCATGCATCCAAGGACACTCATGACAAAAAGTTATGAAAAACTTTTTGACAGACCAAAACATTCTCATATAACGCATCAGCGAATTCAACGATGAACATGGCAAAGAGGTTGTGTAACGCTTTGCCGTATTGAAACGAAACTTGGTATACAGCCATCATGCTCATAGCCATCACTATTCAAGTACACAAAATATATTAGACAGAATGTTAGTCACCATTTACTTTCATTGCATCTTTTTTCCATACAATAAATGTGAATGGTGACTGAGGCTGTCAGACCCTAACATTCTGCTGAGCAGCTAAGTTTGGAACAACATGAGGGTAATGAGTAAATGATGACAGATCTTCCTTTTTTTGGGGTGAACTATCCCTTTAACTGAGAAATAATTGAAGGCTACATCAATTTGTTTTAAATCAGTTTGTTAATATTTATATTTATTGTTAACTTTGAATAAATTAGTGTAGTGTTCAATAGCATACTGTTTTTTTGGGGCGTTTTTTTTAATCCCCTTTTCTCCCAATTTGGAATGCCCAATTCCCACTACTTAGTAGGTCCTCATGGTGGTGCGGTTACTCACCTCAGTCCGGGTGGCGGAGAACAAGTCTCAGTTGCCTCCGCTTCTGAGACAGTCAATCCACGCAACTTACCACGCGCCCCAATGAGAGCGAGAACCACTAATCGCGACCACGAGGAGGTTACCCCATGTGACTCTACCCTCCCTAGCAACCGGGCCAATTTGGTTGCTTAGGAGACCTGGCTGGTGTCACTCAGCACACCCTGGATTCGAACTCGCGACTCCAGTGGTAGTAGTCAGCATCAATACTCGCTGAGCTACCTTGTCCCCAATAGCATACTGTTTTATCGAAATTGGAATGGAGAATTGTGAAATTTTACATTTATTGATTATTGCTAAGGTATCAACACTTGATCGGGATGTTTGTCTGTAAATGTTGGCACTTCTGATTGAAAGAAACCATTAAAATCATTAATTATGACATGTTAAATGATGATTTCTTAAATGTCAACCTACAGCAGTGTAGTGCGTAATCCATTCCCGGCAAAGGGCACCATATTCAGGTCTTGTAAATCGTGCACTTATAGCAGCTAGCTGGCACATATTAACCTGAAAGGTCCTGTAGGGACATGTAGTCATTCTTTTCCTCTTGATTGTAAAACACTATCATTGGAATATATAGTATGTAAATAGCTTTTAGCTGAAGTGAGAACACTCTTTTGCCGTGTAAAATCCATCAGATTTATTTCCATTGGTAATGAGTGAGGTGGTATTCTATTAGGCATTATTGTCCATGATGTCATGATTTTACACGGTATAAATGTGCCCTGGATGATTTAGCAATTACCTTTCCAAAATGTTAATTTAATAGGAAAAAAGCTACTAAATCACTCGAATAAAACTCGTAATTTGCTCGGAACGAAAAGGGTGGGCAATGGAAACCAAGGGAAACCCCTGGAGAAAGAAATGCATTTAACATCAACAAGCCAGGCAGCAATGTGAAGCTAACACAGTGACCTTCGACCTCCACGCTGTGCCTTTACTCATACATCACTGGCCTAAAACTCCCTTAAAAGCCTCGTTTACAGTGCCTGGCGCACTCGGAGTGAAATATGTCCCACTAGATAGACAGAACATGTCAATGAGGTGGATCTTCTCAGAGCCCTCATCTGTCTGTTATCGTAGAATGTGAGCAAAAAAGAGAGAAAGCAGAGGAAGATTGGAGCCGTTGAGGATGATTTACTCGACCTCGGCTGAGCTGGAACTCAAGGCGAGAGCCTCATTAATTGCAGGGTCATTCCGTTTGGACATAAATTGGTTAAAAATCGGAATGCGTGGAAGACGTCCAGACATATACAAAGAATTATGAAATCTCTCCCCTCTTTGTTTCCTCCCCTCCTCCTTATTGCAAATGAAAGCGTTCCCAAATTACCCAAGTAAATCAAGTGGGCTTTTCCGTTGGAGGTCCCAAATCCCGATCAGAGGGAGGGAACTGCCTGGAACGTTAGGTGCTTATTAATCGGTAAATATAGTGTTGTTTTAAGCGATTACCAACCGTAGGTGATTTCTTGCTCCCATTCGTTCTCGAGGCAGGGCCCATCATTTGTCTTTGGCCCTGAAAAAAAGGGACAACTTTGAAGAACACTTGAGCTTAGTAGGAGCCCAATAAATTATGTTAATGCACACATTTTGAATGTCTTATATTTCTCTTGGCCTGTTATCAAGACGACTCGGCTAAGAATGTAAATTACCTTTTCTGCCTCGTCCCGTGCCTGATATTTAATGTTATCTTCATTTTAAAACATTTCTGTTTATGTAATCGCAGTTGTAGCCAGATTTTGCAGACGCCTCCACTTTTTAATTTTTTTTTATTGGACAAATGTTTGTCTGGTTCATTTCTTTTAGGTATTACTACAAGGGTTGTAATGATAACCAGAATATATGCTGTGATGAAGAGATAATGGCAAATATGACAAAGTCAAAGTAAATGGATTTGAGTCTTTATATGCTAAAAAAATAAAAAAATAAAATGATATTTTGCTTCCCTTCTGAAGCCAAACAAGTCAGTATGGCATTTTAATATCTGATCTCGGAAATAAATTTGATACAGATTTTTTTACAGTTTGACTTTCCACGTCAGTTCAGCTTAATGTTCGTCATAATTGCATATTTGATTTACCTCATAAAATAATTTACTGTAAGTATTACACAGAAAGGTTAAAAAAGATATTAACCCCTTAATGCATACCTCTGGTCTTTAGTGACCTCATCCATTTTTTGGAGTTAATCCCACACCTATTTAGTATTCCTCAACATTTCTTTTCTGAATAGTGTATAAAAAAGAAGAAAAAAATAATAATTTAAAATACATTTTAGCTGCTTAATTGCCAAAATCTGAGTTATGTAATAGTGTTGCTTTTTTGTGCTTCCGTAAATAAATATTATATATATTTGTTAACTGCAAGACAAATGAGTACTATATCACGCTGATTTTCTGTATGTCAGTGGTGAATTATCAGTATTCCCTATGTGTGTACACATACTATACATGCTATTTCTTACTCGAGGTTGTGCTGATGTTTCAGTGATTGACTTGATTTACATTTAACATTGCTATTTGATGAAGCAAATACGTGGAAGTTAACAATAGCAAGTTTAATACATGAACAGTAGGATTTGGCTATTGTCATTTGGGTGTACTACTGAAATGATGTAAGTTGTGTATATGTTTAGACTCAAAAAGTGCCTGAGAAAATACATATGTGTAGCTTCAGTGTAGTTTATATGTAGCTCAGTATGTGTTTGACAGCCATTTGCATCTCATGAAATTTCAATGTGGAACTAATAAATTCCTGTTCTAGATTTGTTGCATCATCTCTTTGATATATAAAAAACAAAACATCAAAATATACAGTATCAGAATATATTCTGTTCTACTGTTCACTAATTGTCTTGAAAATGTTTTGAAAGTTTGACACTATCTGGGCATTTTGTATATCCATTTGTGATATACAGGCTTATTCTTGCTTATTCGCGGTCATTGTTTTATCCTTTGCCATTTTACCGCATAATTCGGGTTTTTCAGCTTTTCTATTTTTTCAACTGTGTGTATTTTACCGCGCGCACCCATTTCTCTCTTTTTTCTTTTCTTTTTTCCGCTTGCCTTCATCTCATGTCTCGACTGTGTGCATTCGTTTTCTCCACTGTGTTTTACACAGATTATTGCATCAATCTCAAACATCTGCTGATTAGGAACCACATCGAACCACATCGAACCACATCGATCTCAAACCCTTGCCGCTCAAGAACAACAACAACAACAACAAACAATTGCGGTAAGTCATGGCATCCGCTCATGTTATTTCTTCCTGCATTGCATGCCACATGTTTACTATAGCTTCTTTCATCAGCAGTGAGGGGTTCACATGTGATAAATGTAAGGGATTAGTCAGGCTGACGGAGAAGATTAATGAGTTAGAGACACGCACCCAAATGCTAGTGGAGGTTAGTGAGAAAGAGAAGCCTGTAGATACTGTTTCGGATGCGGGTAGTACAGCGAGCAACACACACACTTTGGTTCCGTCTGAAGAGCCCCAGCAGCAGAGCATTTGGGTGACGTCTCTGCAGCATACTCGCTCAGCAAAGCAACACCACTCTTCTGTTCCTGTTAGGGTTTCCAATCGATTCTCTCCACTCAGTGATGCACCCACTGAGAATCATGTTGAAAGAGCCCTGGTTATAGGGGATTCTATTGTAAGGAAAGTGGAAATAGAGACTTCAGCCACCATTGTTAAATGCATTTCGGGGGCTCGGGCATCTGACATCAGATCAAATTTACAAGTGCTGGCTAATGCTAAACATAGATTTTCTAAAATTGTTATTCATGTCGGCACTAACGATGTCCGGCTTCGCCAGTCGGAGATCACTAAAGATAATGTTAAAGAGGTGTGTGAACTTGCAAAAACGATGTCAGACCATGTAATATGCTTTGGCCCCCTCCCTGCTCATCATGGTGATGAGGTTTATAGTATATTAGTGCCACTGAATGGCTGGATGTCTGAGTGGTGTCTGGAGAATAGCATAGGATTTATAGACAATTGGAAGAGTTTTTAGGGTAGACCTGACCTGCTAAAGAGAGACGGACTCCATCCCTCCAGGGAAGGTGCCTCTCTCCTCTCTAGTAATTTGGCTCAGTCTTAATAGCGATAGTATTTGACTAACTGGGGCCCAGGTCAGGAAGCAGACAAACTGGTTAATCCGAACGTCTGCTAGCTGCCTTGAGACATCACACAGGTCACATAAACTACAACACATAGAGACTATATCACCAAGATATGATATAGAGACTATGTCTGTTCCCCGAACTACCAAACACAAAACTCTCACTGAAACATTTAGAAAAAAATTTGTTAAGGTCAAACTTGAAGAAAAAAAATGAAGATAAACATCATATAAAGGTAGGGCTACTAAACATTAGATCTCTTTCTCTAAATGTAAATGAAATTATTACAGATCATAGTTTGGATGCACTCTGTTTGACTGAAACCTGGCTTAAACCGGATGAATATATTAGTTTGAATGAAACTACTCCCCCAGATTATTGTTATAAAAATGAGCCTTGTCTGAAGGGTCGAGGAGGGGGTGTTGCTACAATTTACAGTGAAGTGTTTTGTGTTACTCAGAGGACAGGATATAAGTTTAAGTCTTTTGAACTAATAAAGCTTAATGTGACACCGTCAGATATAAATAAAACATCTCTGTCGTCTTTTGTCCTTGCTACAGTATATTGATCACCCGAGACGTACTCTGGTTTCCTTGGTGAATTTGCAAACTTTCTATCAGATCTAGTAGTTACTGTGGATAGAGCTTTAATTGTTGGTGACTTCAACATTCACATAGATAATGAAAATGACATATTGGGATTAGCATTTATCTATATTCTCAACTTTCTTGGAGTCAGACAAAATGTGACGGGACCAACTCATTGCCATAATCATACGCTAGATTTAATTCTGTTATATGGAGTTGATGTTGATACTATATAAATTCTACCACAGACTGATGACATTTCAGATCAGTCTCTTGTTTGCTGCAATCAGCTAATGTCACTTAATCTACACCACACTATCATTCAGGTAGAACTATTCTTTCGACCACTAAAGATAGCTTCACTAATAATCTTCCAGAATTGTCTCACATACTCAGTAAGCCAAAACATCTAGAAGAACTTGATGTAATAGCAGAAAATATAAATACAGTCCTCTCTAGCAATCCTGATATTGTCGCCCCCTTCAATTAAAGAAAATTAAAGAAAAAATCCCAGCACTATGGTACAATGATCACACTCATGCTCTCAAGAGATCAGCTCGGAAAATGGAGCACAAATGGAAGAATATAAAATTATAGGTATTTCGCGGTGCATGGAAGGATAGTGTCTGTAGCTACAGACAGGCACTAAAAGCTGCCAGGTCAGCATATTTGAGCAAACTCATAGAAAATAACCACAACAATCCTAGGTGTTTATTCAGTACTGTGGCTAAATTAGTTAAGAATAAATCATCGACTAAACCAGATATTCCATCGCAGCACAATAGTAATGACTTCATGAATTTCTTTACTGATAAAATTTAAATAATCAGAAATAAAATTGGAACTATGCAATCAAATGTCACAGCACCTCAGAAAACAGTGTCTCATAATTTTCTTCACGAGGATCTTCAGTCCTTCACTGTCATAGGTAGAAGAGCTAACAAAACATATAAAAAAAATCAAAAGCCACAACATGTATGTTATATACCAACTAAGCTCTTAAAAGAGGTGTTTCCTGTAATCTCAGAACCTCTTGTTAATATTATTAACTCCTTATGTCAAAAATACTAGAAAAGATAGTGTCCTCCCAACTATGTTCATTTCTACAGAGCAATAGTATATATGAACAATTTCAGTCAGGATTTAGGCCCCATGTGCTTTAAGATCTTAGTGCTGCCATCGACACCATAGATCACGACATTCTCTTGAATAGGATTGAGAATTATGATGGCATTAGTGGACTTGCATTAGCATGGTTTAGGTCCTATTTATCAGACTGCTGCCACTTTGTCTGTGTAAATGGGGAATTGTCAAATCAAACAGCAGTTAAGTATGGAGTGCCACAGGGATCAGTTTTAGGGCCTCTGCTTTTCTCCTTATACATGCTTCCCCTGGGAGCTATTATCAGGAATCATGGAATAAATTTGTTATGCTGACGATACCCAACTTTATATTTCTTCTAAACCCAATGAAAGTTCACAATTTTCCAAATTAGCAGAGTGTATAAATGAAATCAAAATTGGATGGCCAGAAATTTCCTTCTACTCAATTCCATACAAAACAGAGGTACTAAAAACCTCTAAAAACCTCTAAAAATAAGCCACTAAAATATAATTTGACTCTCAATGGATGTACTGTTACGTCGTCTTCAACAGCAAAGAACTTAGGTGTTATATTTGATAACAATCTGACCGTTGAAAATCAAATTTCCAATGTTTGTAGAACAGCATTCTTCTAGCTCAGAAATATTGCTAAATTATGACACATGCTCTCTGTTGCTGATGCCGAAAAACTAATTCATTCATTCATAACCTCAAGACTAGATTATTGTAATGCATTACTGGGAGGATGTCCAGCAAGATCAATAAATAAACTTCAGTTGGTTCAAAATACAGCTGCCAGAGTGCTGACTTCAACCAAGAAATATGATCATATTAGCCCCATTTTATCATTGTTACATTGGTTACCTGTTAAATTTTGTTTTCATTTTTAAGTTCTGTTAGCTACATACAAAGCTTTGAATGGTCTAGCTCCTCAGTACTTAAGTGACCTTCTGACACGCTATATTCCATCATGTTCATTACATAGCTGTAGCCTTTAGCCTCCTTGTTAGCGCACCCGCATCCCATGCTGGAGATGCCGGTTCGAGTCCCGTACGGAACGGGTAGAACAGGAGCGTCACAATGGTGCTGTGACCCGGATGGGAGTGAGGTTTAGGGGGGTGAGTGTAGTGGGAGCCAGCTGATAGATAGCTGTGCAATGTGTATAAACCTCACTCTCCTGGCCTCAAGAGGTGCACTAGTGGCTGACGCTAGAGGCTGCAGCCTTTAGCCTCCTTGTTAGCGCACCCACCTCCCATGCCGGAGATGCCAGTTCGATTCCCATACAGAGCGGGTAGAACAGGAGCGTCACAATGGTGCCGTGACCTGGATGGGAGTGAGGTTTAGGGGGGTGAGTGTAACTGGAGCTAGCTGATAGATAGCTGTGCAATGTGTATAAACCTCACTGTCCTGACCTCAAGAGGTGCACTAGCAACTGATGTTAGAGGCTGTAGCCTTTAGCCTCCTTGTTAGCGCACACGCCTCCCATGCCAGAGATGCCGGTTCAAGTCCCGTACGGAGCAGGTAGAACAGGAGTGTCACAATGGTGCTGTGACCCAGATGGGAATGAGGTTTAGGGGGGTGAGTGTAATGGGAGCCAGCTGATAGATAGCTGTGCAATGTGTATAAACCTCACTCTCCTGACCTCAAGAGGTGCACCAGCATCTGATGCTAGAGGCTTTAGCCTCCTTGTTAGTGCACCAGCCTCCCATGCCGGAAACGCCGGTTCAAGTCCTGTACAGAGCAGGTAGAACAGGAGCTTCACAGTGGTGCTGTGTCCCGTATGGGAATGAGGTTTAGGGGGATGAGTGTAACGGGAGCAAGCTGATAGATAGCTGTGCAATGTGTACAAACCTCACTCTCCTGACCTCAAGAGGTGCACTAGCAACTGACGCTAGAGGCTGAAAAAATTAGCAGGAAAATAATTACAGTAATTTACTGTTAAATTGCATGAGCACATGCACAATTTAGTTCAGTAACCTGAAGTTAGACTCAAGATGTCCAACTTGAGTTGGCCTCAAGATGGCACTGAGTATGGCTGCTGTGTTGCGAGCTCCGAAACAACATTGCAGTTTTTTGTTTGTTTTGTTTACAATTCTTATGTTTTTTGTCTTGGATGTTGTCTGCCTTATTGTCTATGACAGACAAACAGTTTTGGACATTGGTTCTGCAATTACACACCGTAAACCAGACTTCAAACTCCTCAATGCCGACCCGCTGTTTACAAACACGCCCGCGGAGCCCTTTGTCTGGGCAGCCCGGCCGCAAAAATGCAGAAGGAAAAGGGGAAACAGAGCCGGCGTTCTCATCAGAGTAAGACGTCGCGCAAATCGACCCCCGCTACCCAGTATTCTACTGGCAAATGTTCAGTCTCTGGACAACAAGCTCTGTGAGCTTAGAGCACGGATCTCTTTCCAACGAGAGACGAGGGACTGCTGCATTATTTGCCTTACAGAAACTTGGATGTCTGCGGAGATTCCAGGCTCAGCCATCGAACTCGCTGGGTTCTCCGTGCACCGAGTGGACAGAGTGAAAGACCTCTCAGGTAAAAGCAGAGGTGGTGGTGTATGTTTTATGATCAACAAATCCTGGTGTGATCAGAAGAACGTACATTCTATCAAGTCTTTCTGCTCTCTTGATCTGGAATTTCTCATGATTCTGTGTTGACCATTCTGGCTACCGAGGGAATTCACAGCGGTCATTATCACAGCTGTGTACATCCCGCCACAAGCCGACACAGACCGGGCACTCAAGGAACTGTACGGGATTATAAGCAAGCAGGAAACCGTGCACCCTGAGGCCGCGTTCATTGTGACCGGGGACTTTAACAAAGCCAATTTTAAATCAATTGCACCAAAATACCACCAAAACATCAGTTTCAACACACGAGGGGACTGGGTTTTTGACCATTGCTTCTCTCCCTTCCGGGATGGCTACAAATCCCTCCCACACCCACCATTTGGCAAATCGGACCACTCTTCCATTCTGCTTCTGCCCGCTGACAGGCAGAAACTGAAACAGGAAGCACCCACCCTCAGAACGATCCAATGTTGGTTGGACCAGTCAGACTCCACGCTACAAGACTGTTTTGATCACACGGACTGGGAGATGTTCCGGTCCGCATCTGATGACGACATCGAGGTTTACGCTGATAGTGTAACGTGTTTCATCAGAAAGTGCGTAGAGGATGTTGTTTCGTCCAAAACAATACGGATCTACCCGAACCAGAAACCTTGGATTAATAGCGATGTTCACGCGGCACTTAATGCGCGGACCTCCGCTTTTAATTCCGGGAACGTGGAGGAGCATAAACAAGCCAGTTAAGACCTCCGGAAAACTATCAGAGCAGCAAAACGCCAGTACAGGAACAAGATTGAAGGACAGTTTAACACCACCAACTCTAGAAGCATGTGGCAGGGAATTAATATCATCACGGACTTTAAAGGGAATAAAAACTCTACCGTGAACACCGCTGCCTCTCTCCTGGATGAGCTAAATACTTTTTATGCTCGTTTTGAGGGAAATAACACAGTCCTTGTGGAGAGAGCTCTCGCGGCCGAACCTACAGAGGTTAGTTCACTCTTGATCTTTCACGATCAATATACATCAGCACTGCACTTTTATTAATCTTATTATCTCACACTGGACTGTCATAAATTATATTCTCTTAACAACACACTGCCAACTGACTATCAGCCGACAGCCTGAATGTCAGTACAGTACAATACAACCTACTGTACATTTTATATATACTATATATCCTATTTTTTTATAGTATAATGTGTATTCTATATTGTGTGTATTGTATAATGTACATTGTATGTTATTACTTGTGCATTGTGTTGTGTGTAATTATGTGTATATTAGATTTTTAACAGTCTTGTGTAAATTTGATGTTTATTGTAGATTGGTATATGTCTCATCACTGTCACGACTGCTATGTTGCTCGGAACTGCAACCAAGAATTTCACACACTGTTGCACTTGTGTATATGGTTGTGTGACAATAAAAGTGATTTGATTTGATTTGACCTATTATCAAAAAGACGAAACCCAGGAGGTGTCTTCTCTGCATTGGACTTACTCATACAATTGCATAAAAAGAAGAACTGTGTGGGAATTGCACCTGGAACCTATGGACGTTAAGCCAACACTCGACTCACTTCAGCCTTGAGAGGAGCAGAAGCAAAGTGATATCTTTTTGACTGAACCAGGTGAGCATCAAAAATCACACAAACCATCTTTTAGCAGTTTTATAATAATTTTTTCAAACGTTCATCATTTGACATTGAAGATCTGCATGTCATTTTTGCTTTGAAATGATAAAGTTTACGTTCTCAAACAGATGTTTGCATTAGTTATAATGGCTTTTCTGTTTAGTATTGGACTAAGCAAGTTTTGAAGTACTAATTATCCAAATTACATTGTGTGTGAACAAATTTTGTTTCATTTTTTTATTAATACTTTGATGTGCTGCAGAGTTATGCCGGCCGCTTTATCTGATCTGTCCATCTAAAATAAAGTTATGTTACATACAAATATAACGTGTAAATATTTTGCTTTGAATTTTATTCGATATGCATGTAAGTAACTTCTATCTCAGTCCTTTCTGAATGATGCATAACCTTGGTTGTTGAGAGTGTATTCTCTCCCTTGTGTCTTAAATGCCATGTTGATATAAAAACAAGAGTGAAGTGACATGATATGAATTGATTCTTATATTTTGTTCTCTAGGTATGGACAGGCAGAGAATTATAGAGTGTTCTTTCAGTCATTTGGACATCTGGTGAACATAATATTGAGGTTTTTGAATGGACTTATGTGTGTAGTCATAATTTACATGATTTTTGAGTTGTCATTGTGTAATAAATGTTATGTTTGCAATAAGGCTTTAATTGTTTCATTCTTTTTTTTTACTTGTAATGGACAAGTTAGTTACGCTAACTCTGTAAGTTCTACAGTATGGGCACTGCAATTTAATATACAATAGACAAACAATTACCATAATTAATTTGACTGTACAGCTAATATGCTGTAAATCATTATACAGTATGCTGTAAACCACTGTAGATGGTTTTACAGTAATTTTACTGTGGTATGGAATACAGCAGTTTGCTGGCTATTTGTTGCCAGTAAGTTACTGTTGATTTTACATCACTTTTTTTTACAGTATAGGATTAGCCAGATTAGCATTAGTGCATTTCAAATCATAATATGCTGAACAATTTGCACGGATGGTATTGAAGTGTGCATACGTGCATGGTTTTTAAATGTTCTGTACTATGCTCTAATCTTCACTACATTGACTGTATGTGTTTCACACAGGATGACACAATTTCCCAACAAGTTCCGTGGGTTAACGTTGAAACACAGATGACTAATGTAGACACGGGCTCATTATGCAATGAAGTGGTCAGTCGCTAGTAAGTCATTGTTGGTTTGAGATTATCATCATGTCGGAACGAAGAAGTCACACACTTGAGGAACTGGCTTTCTCTCTTCTTAAATGCACTTGTTAGCTATTTAGAAGCTAAATTAGTAGCTCATGCATTTGTGTGTCTTTGATGTGTTGCATTCTGTGGAGGAAAATATACATTTACCTGTTGATACATACAGTGACACCTGCAGTAGAAATTGTCAGCATCATTTCCAGCACATCTCAAATTCTGTATCGTGTTTCATAGAATTCTGTGCTGGAAATGACGCTGATGTAAATTATATTTTTAATGTTTTTGAAATAAAAAGACTGACTCCTTTGTCTTGCTGAGGCTAATTTCAAAGCTAACATTTTATGCACCCTAAATACACTCAGTTAAATCACTTTTTGTATAATTTGCCAAAATTACAACTTGATTGGAAATGATGGCCATTAAAAAGTGATATTCCCCTTGGTTGTGTCTCATATTTCATGCTCTTCACTGACACTTTTGTCCACTTGGTGAACAAGAACACTAACTTTTGAAAAAACGTCATTAGTGGCAAAATTTTTGGTGGGGTGGAAATGACGTCAACTGTGGGACAGTCATAATATTTTAATAAACTGCTAGAAATAATTTTCTTACAAGAATTACTGAAATAGGTTTTTTTTTTCACTCTTTGATTATATGATCATAGTTTGAAACATGCAATAATTACTGTTTTCATAATGCATTTTCATCAATTAAAATTAAAACGTCTGGGTCTGGGACAAGGGTAAAACAGTCAGATCTATACATAAAAGACATTTGAAAAGTACCAAAAAATAATACAAATAAAATGAAGGCCTGGTAAAAAGTTTCCAATTTAGTTTTAATGAGACCTTTATATAACAAAAAGAAAACAAAATTTGAAATCTGTTTTAATAAATGTCTACCCCTGGGACACAAAATGCCAGAAAGTTGGGAAAAAAATTACATGTGTGTGTATGTGTGTGTGTGTATATACACTATATTGCCAAAAGTATTCGCTCACCCATCCAAATAATTGAATTCAGGTGTTCCAATCACTTCCATGGCCACAGGTGTATAAAATGAAGCACCTAGGCATGCAGACTGCTTCTACAAACATTTGTGAAAGAATGGGCCGCTCTCAGGAGCTCAGTGAATTCCAGCATGGTACTGTGATAGGATGCCACCTGTGCAACAAGTCCAGTCGTGAAATTTCCTCGCTACTAAATATTCCACAGTCAACTGTCAGTGGTATTATAACAAAGTGGAAGCGATTGGGAATGACAGCAACTCAGCCACGAAGCGGTAGGCCACGTAAAATGACAGAGCGGGGTCAGCGGATGCTGAGGCGCATAGTGCGCAGAGGTCGCCAACTTTCTGCAGAGTCAATCGCTACAGACCTCCAAAGTTCATGTGGCCTTCAGACTAGCTCAAGAACAGTGCGTAGAGAGCTTCATGGAATGGGTTTCCATGGCCGAGCAGCTGCATCCAACCCATACATCACCAAGTGCAATGCAAAGCGTCGGATGCAGTGGTGTAAAGCACGCCGCCACTGGACTCTAGAGCAGTGAAGACGCGTTCTCTGGAGTGACGAATCACGCTTCTCCATCTGGCAATCTGATGGACGAGTCTGGGTTTGGCGGTTGCCAGGAGAACGGTACTTGTCTGACTGCATTGTGCCAACTGTGAAGTTTGGTGGAGGGGGATTATGGTGTGGGGTTGTTTTTCAGGAGCTGGGCTTGGCCCCTTAGTTCCAGTGAAAGGAACTCTGAATGCTTCAGCATACCAAGAGATTTTGGACAATTCCATGCTCCCAACTTTGTGGGAACAGTTTGGGGATGGCCCCTTCCTGTTCCAACATGACTGCGCACCAGTGCACAAAGCAAGGTCCATAAAGACATGGATGAGCGAGTTTGGTGTGGAAGAACTTGACTGGCCTGCACAGAGTCCTGACCTCAACCCGATAGAGCACCTTTGGGATGAATTAGAGCGAAGACTGCGAGCCAGGCCTTCTCGTCCAACATCAGTGTCTGACCTCACAAATGCGCTTCTGGAAGAATGGTCAAAAATTCCCATAAACACACTCCTAAACCTTGTGGAAAGCCTTCCCAGAAGAGTTGAAGCTGTTATAGCTGCAAAGGGTGGGCCGATGTCATATTAAACCCTATGGATTAAGAATGGGATGTCACTTAAGTTCAAATGCGTCTAAAGGCAGATGAGCGAATACTTTTGGCAATATAGTGTATGTATATATATATATATATATACATACAGCTCTGGAAAAAATTAAGAGACCACTGCAAAATGATCAGTTTCTCTGGATTTACTATTTATAGGTATATGTTATAGTAAAATGAACATGTTTATTTTATTCTATAAAGTACTGACAACATTTCTCCCAAATTTCAAATTAAAATATTGTCATTTAAAGCATTTATTTGCAGAAAATGACAACTGCTTAAAATATCAAAAAAGATGCAGTGTTTTCAGACCTCGAATAATGTAAAGAAAACAATATATTCATTTTTAAACAACACAATATTAATGTTTTAACTTAGAGTTCAGAAATCAATATTTGGTGGAATAACCCTGATTATCAATCACAGCTTTCATGCGTCTTGGCATGCTGTCTACCAGTCTTTCACATTGCTGTTGGGTGACTTTAGCCACTCCTGGCGCAAACATTCAAGCAGCTCGGCTTTGTTTGGTGGCTTGTGACCATCCATCTTCCTCTTGATCACATTCCAGAGGTTTTCAATGGGGTTCAGGTCTGGAGATTGGGCTGGCCATGACAGGGTCTTGATTCAGTGGTCCTCCATCCACACATTGATTGACCTGGCTGTGTGGCATGGAGCATTGTCCTGCTGGATAAACCAATCCTCAGAATTGGGGAACATTGTCAGAGCAGAAGGAAGCAAGTTTTCTTCCAGGGTAACCTTGTATGTGGCTTGAGTCATGCGTCCTTTACAAAGACGAATCTGCCCGATTCCAGCCTTGCTGAAGCACCCCCAGATCATCACCGATCCTCCAGCAAATTTCACAGTGGGTACCAGACACAGTGGCTTATAGGCCTCTCCATGTCTCACCATTAGATGACCAGGTGGAGGATCGGTGATGATCTGGCGGTTAATTTCAACATATCCAAATACATTTTTCAAATCAAAAGCTGTATCTGTTAACATTAGTTAACACATTATGAACTAACAATGAACAATTGTATTTTTATTAACTAACATTAACAAAGATTAATAAATGCTCTAAATAGTATATTGTTAATTGTTTGTTCAAGATACCTAATGCATTAACTAATGTTGACAAATGGAACCGTATTGTAAAGTTTACCATATGAATGTATTATATACAGTACATGTGAGCAATAGTAATAGTGATGCTTACAAGCACCACTAATGAGTGTGTCTCTGATTGAAATAGAGAGTTGTGTCACTGCTTTGTCTGTCGTTGTACTGCAAGAAGCTCCAGGACCTGAAGGAAAGCAGATGTGTGTTTTCAGAGCTAGTGATCCATCACAACAGCACCTTCACAAAGAGTCTGATTGTTACAAACACTCTGTTATTAGAGTCTGCCGCCTGTCCTGCTAAAAAGTGCCAGGACGAGATAAAGAGATTAAGTCAGATTCCAGACATGATGGGGGTTATGTTTATGTTTGTGTGTGTATGTGTCTGTGAGGTCAGACAGGGTTCAGAGACACGAACCCTCTCCAGACCTTCAGCAGATCTACATGACACCTCGAGCGAGCTCGTCTGCCGTTAAAAGCCTGGATCGCGGGGGAATTCTGCCCAAATATTCCACCTATCCACAAAAATAACCTGAAGTGGCACTCGAGAGAATGCAGTACAGGATCATTTCCACTCTGTGTTTCCTGCAGTCAGAGTCGATCACTTTGTGTCTCAATCAAGGAGCCGCCCGGCCGGGTGGTTTAGCAGACCAGTGCAGGAGTGTGACGGGTCATGACCTCAGGTTGTAATGATTAGCTGATGGGTGTTACACATCTGAGCTCAAACATGTGTCTTAGAGATAGACAGAGAGATAAAGCAGAGGGAGGGAGAGACGGATGATATATGGATGTTTATTTGACAGCAAACTGTTTGTTTTAAGTATTTAAATGTGGCATCTTGTGTAAAAACAGCAACACCCTTTATAGCGTTGGAAAGTTGACACAAAGTCAGATGTTTGGGGTGGCAAACTAGTTTACTACCCATACTTTTTATGCAGTAGGCAATAGGTATTCTGTGAACAGTATGTGAATTTTCTTTGCGAGTGAAATGCATGTGACCTACACTTGCCAAAAGGTGCATTATGCTACTGTACACTGTGTGAGATATTTTATGGATTGTACTTAACCTGTGTGATGGAAGAACATCTCATTCTTGACTCATTATTTGATTAGACTGACCGTTTTACACAAACTGGATTAAAAACGCAAAATAGCTGGGTGAATCACACAATTTAAAAAAAATCTCTTTTCACACAGACAAATAAGAAATTACATCTTGAAAAGAAATAAATAAATTAATAAATAAAAATAGAGCCTATTTTAGGACCATAAATATTTTTTTGCAATATGACAATTATATATACAGTTTATTTTACATTTCTATATTGAAATTAAATCATATATCATGAATATTTTATTATACATGATTGTTTGTTTTTTACAATTCTATTATATATTATTGTTATGACAAGCACTTTTTACCCAAATTAAAAACATTTTTAAAAGCACTTTTTACCACCCCCCCCAAATCAGTGTATTACTCCCTGTTAATTCAGAGTCTGGGGGGCGGAGCTCTAACTTCTATCAAGAGATTTTGGGAGAAAGATTTTAATTTGGTATTGGAGGAGGGAATGTGGGCTACGATTCTAAAAAATGTCAAGTCTGCATCTAGAGATGCAAGGGTGCGCCTTATGCAATTTAAGATTTTACATCGATTCTATTGGACCCCCTTTAGAATGTATAAGCTTGGCCTTAAAGACACACCCACCTGCTGGCGATGCCAATCAGAAGATGGGGACACAACCCATGTTTTTTGGGGGTGTTAAGATCCAAGAATTTTGGTTGAAGGTTCAGAGTTGTATGTGTGATGTTTTGGGCACTCGTATTTTACTTTGCCCCAGACTCTGTATTTTGGGCGATGGGGCGGTCATCAAAAATTGGGTTCTGACCAGTATGATGATTGGTAGGCAGGTTATTTTAAGGGGATGGAAGTCAGATGGAGCGCCATCATTTCCGGAGTGGTGTGCGGAGATGGGGAAGGTGGCAGCTTTCGAGGAGGTGGCAAGAAGAAGGCTGGGGTTTGGGGACTTGTTTGTTAGGAAATGGGGTAATTATTTAGCGTTTTTAGGGGACTCTCGGGGAGGGGATGGGGAGAGAGAAGTTTAGTTTAATTATGTATGTTTATTATATTTTCTTTTTTTTTGTTGTTTCTTTGTTTTTTGTGTGTTTGTATTATTATATGTGACCACAGGGGTGTTCGCTGGGGGTTAAGGTGGGGTTGGTGATTGGGGAGGGGTAATAGTGGGGAAAACAAACTAATACAAAACACGATATGAACTATTACTGTGTTATCAGAATCTAATGAGAATCACCATTCAGAATAATGAGAGTTACAAACAACCTCAAAAGTAAACTGTTCAGACACAATACAGATATGGCAAGTATTTTTGCATTATGATAATTATATATTATTTGTATAATTTTATATTATTAAATATTATATTTATGACAATTAAAGGGATATTCTGGGCTCAATACAAGTTAAAGGGATAGTTCACCCAAAAATGAAAATTCTCTCATCATTTACTCACCCTCATGCCATCCCAGATGTGTGAGACTTTCTTTCTTTCGTTGAACACAAATTAACATTTATAGAAGAATATTTCAGCTCTGTAGGTCCGAACAGTGCAAGTGAATGGTGACCAGAACTTTGAAGCTTATAAAAGCTCATATAGGAAACTTAAAATAATCCATAAGACTCCAGTGGTTTAATCCATGTCTTCAGAAGTGATATGATAGGTGTGGGTGAGAAACAGATCAATGTTAAAGTAAATTTGTGCTTGAAAGTCTTCTTCCTGCCCAGAAGGGGTTGTATGCATGAAGAATGTGAATAACCAAAAAACAAGATGAAGAATGTGAACGTTAAAGTGCAGCCTGAATGAGCAGGGAGGAGAATTTATAGTAAAAATGTACTTAAATATTGATCTGTTTCTCACCCACACCTATCATATTGTGTATGAAGACATGGATTAAACCACTGGTGTTGTATGGATTACTTTTATGCTGCCTTTATGTGCTTTTTGGAGCTTTAAAGTTCTGGTCACCATTCACTTGCATTGTATGGACCAAAAGTGCTGAAATATTCTTCTAAAAATCTTCATTTGTGTTCTGCAGAAGAAAGAAAGTCATACACATCTGGGATGGCATGTGGGGGAGTAAATGATGAGAGAAATTCATTTTTGGGTGAACTGTTGCTTTAAGCTCAATCGACAGCATTTGTGGCATAATGTTGATTACCACAAAATTGAATTTTGACTCGTCAAAATAAAAGAAATAAAAAATTATTTAAAAAAAGCAAAAATTGAGGTTACAGTGAGGCACTTACAATGGAAGTCAATGGGGCCAATTAAAGTCAGAAATGTGAAGCTTATAATTTTATGAAAGCACTTACATTAACTCTTCCATTAAAACTTGTGTATTATTTGAGCTGTAAAGTTGTTTAAATCGTAATTTTAGGGTTTTAGGTTTTGTTGAGATTACATCGTCATGGCAACTAAATTGTAAATTGGCTATAACCTTACACAGCTGCAGTTAGTAAGTGATTTGAACACACTAAAATCATGTTAAAACACATATTGTTCATGTCTTGTGTCTATATTTTTGAAACAGTGAGTATTTTAACATTCAAAAATTGGCCCTCATTCACTTCCATTGTAAACTTTTTGATTTTTGCTTTTTTTTTTTTTTTTAAAGGAGGTAATAATTTTCAAAATTATGTTTTGTAGTAATCAACATTATGCCACAAATGCTGTCGAGTGAGCTTAACTTGTATATTGAACCTGGAACATTCCTTTAAGCACTTTTTTCCCCAAATAAAGCCCCTTTAAAAACACTTTTTACAGAAATTCTCATAAATTAAATTAAAATATTGATACATTATTTCAGTTGTAAATTATTTATACATCATGGAATTATTTCATGTACTGCCTTTAATTTATGTTGATTTAATTTACAAAAATGTGTTGTTGCGGTTACTTTAAAAAAAAAATACAATACACTGTAATACAAAACACGATATAAAAAATTACTATATTACAGTAATCAGGATCTAATGAGATTCAACATTCAGAATAATGAGAAGTAACAAACTCAAAAGACAAATAACTCCAGACTCATTATGTTAATGTGAATTTGGGGTAAAAATGCCCTTCGTAATGGTTATTTCTTTATTTTGATTTTGGGGTGAACTATGACCTGGACATGTTTTTTAATAAAGAAAACAAATCAGTGAATTAAAAATGCCTCGTATTCTAAAACCTTATACTGGAGGTTTATTAATGCATACTGCATACTGTTTCACATACTGTTTCCTAAAAATAGTAGGCACTACACAGTAGATACTGTGCAAGATGGTAGTATTCTATTCATAAAGAAAGATGGACATGAGACCTGCTGAATAGCTGGAAGAATGATACAACAGCTAATGGCTGCAGCTGTGATCAGTGAAGTTTTATAGTCATCTATTCACAGATGATCAGTGCCAAAGATTCCATGTTTGAAGAGTGCATGTTTGTAAACTCACTCAGCTTAGCACTGAGCATACAGTATACTGGATAATACCAAATGGAAGTGTAGACTGAGGCATCGCTAACAGTGAACCTTAATAACCGTCAACAGAGCTCAAGTCTGGCCTGCGTGTGTTACAGTCAATCAAATGAGGAATCTGCGAGGAGATGTGAAACCAAGTCGCTTTCTAAAAATTGCTCACCTTCTTTTCCTTGCGTTTGGATGAGAGTTTCTGTGGTAACTGACAGGCAGAAAACCAAACCAGCTGACCTGTACCTCTACTGTAGCAGAGTGCACCATAATGCACTGGAATTATTCCAAAATGTGAAAGAATTAGTGTGAAACTTTTTAAAATTGAGAACTAAATGTGAGCTTCCTACCTAGGCAGCATTTGAGCGTATCATAGGCACGCTCTCGACACTGTTCGGAAAGGAAGGCAGCATAATAATACTACCTTAAAAGACATCTAACTTTTGCCAGATCATTTGTAAGGCAGCCTTTTGTTTTTTCAGGGCAGTCTCAAGCCAAAGACATCACAATATAGTGACTTTTTGATTGCATCATAAAGTTGTCCTTCTGTGCTCACCTCAGTTCGGACGATTCCATCACAGGCTCGTCAATCTTCGGATTTATTGTGCGTGTTCAATCAATATATTTCATTATATCCATTATTTTAGTTGCATTATCATTTCGATGTTTTGGATCCTTTAACCCAACCCCACCCATAAACCTCACCCTTTGTAAACAATAGAAAACATGTAACAGATGGGTAAATGCAGTCACAATAATTGTATTACCCTAAAAAAGAGATATTTTTTGAACACCTAACCCCACCCCTACGCCTAAACCTAACCAATTTAATAACAACAATATAACCAACCAACTATATAAAAGACATAACAAGCACATACATGCGCAGTCATGATAATCTAAAAAAAGCACTATAAAGGGGCCTGCGCAGCTCAGTGAGTTAAGACGCTGACTACCACCCCTGGAGTCCAGTCAGGTGTCCTAAGCAACCAAATTGGCCCGGTTGCTAGGGAGGGTAGAGTCACATGGGGTAACCTCCTCGTGATCGCTATAATGTGGTTCTCGCTCTCGGTGGGGCACGTGGTGAGTTGTGCGTGGATGCCGCGGAGAATAGCGTGAACCTTCACACGCACTATGTCTCCGCGGTAACGCGCTCAACAAGCCACGTGATAAGAAGTGTGGATTGACGGTCTCAGACGCGGAGGCAACTGAGATTCGTCTTCCGCCACCTGGATTGAGGCGAGTCACTACGCCACCACAAGGACTTAGAGCGCATTGGGAATTGGGCATTCTAAATTGGGGAGAAAAAGGGGAGAAAATCCCCCCCCCCCAAAAAAAAGCACTATAAAAGTATTACAAATGACTCATGCTATATTCAAAGTTATCTGAAGCCACATGAAGGTTTGAATCGCTGAAAATCTTCAGTGAATGCAGTCACATCTCATTCAAAAATATACAGCATGGATGATATGTGACCATGCAACATTTTTGCTAAACAAAATTACATGCTTTATTACACTTTTAGGTACAGTTTCCCAGTGAAATGTCCAGCGGGGGGCGCCAAAAGCGAGTGGAATTGTGTCGTAATCAGAAGAAGTTTTAAGGTGATTGTTAGATGGAGGTTTTAATGAGTAAAACGTACCTCTCTATCCTAAAACTTTAAACTAAACCTAACCAATAGTGGCTGAAATCAAATAAGATGTAACAACAAAACAGGCATCCTTGCCCTAAAGCAACATCCAAACCTAACCGATAGTGTCCAAAAACAAAATGAGAAATGAAAAGCACATTTTCTGAAGCAACCACGTCATCTCTTGTGTGTCGGCTTTTGTGTTTGACTGGTCTCGAACCCCATACTTCCAACACTCTCTCAGGTGAGCTACCGCTTGAATGATGATTTGAGGTTTTATACTCATGGTCACCTGTGATCATATCAGAAAGGATCTGAGTAGCTACACCAAGAGTCACTAATAGTAAGAAGAATGTCCTACAAGATGTATATCCAAAAAAATATCGTCTGAGTGATTACAACGCTTATCTGCAGCCGGACCTTCTTATCTATGTTTACAAACCTAACGTAAACAACACACAAGGATGAATAACGGCAGCCTGACATTTCCTGCCAAATCGAACCCGACAGCTCTGAGTGGAAAATCAGTACTGTAGGCTTACCATAGTGACAACGCAGTTTTAAAACGGGTGTTCTCAATAATGGCATTATGTTTATTTCTAGCAAAAAACTAAACGAGAAATCCTCCATACCAGTGTATGAAATTAACTTTTCCGTAAAGCGCCAGTAATTGCTCCATGTATTTGATTGTATTATTGCATGTATTTTTTTCTTCTAAAAATATAAACATTATACCGTCATTCTTTTATTCAGATAATTCAGTTGAATTAATTCATTGACATAAGTTTCCTCCTACCCATAAAAATGAATTTAACATCAAATCATATTTTATGTGATAATGTTAATAATTAGGCTAAGCTTAGAATAGAAGAAATATGAACTATATCAGAAGTTATTAAAAAAAAAAGATTTTGCCCCACTTTTTTAAATTTCCGGGGCATTTTTGTCCTGAGCCCCCCCCGTAATTTCTGACCTTGCTCTGTACATTGTAAAAATGCTACAGTAAAAAAAAAAAAAACTGTAATTGGTTAACGAGTAGTTACCTTATATATATGGTAAAAATGTATAATATATTTAATGAGACAATACATGTTATTTAACTATAAAATATTAGGGAGAAAAAAAATAATTTAAAAAATATGATTTTACCATATTATAATGGTAAAAATGTTTGTTATGTAACAAGAGAAATGTATGTACTTTTTATGGTTAACTATTGTTTTTTTGTTTGTTTTTTTATCCCCTTTTCTCCCAATTTGGAATGCCCAATTCCCACTACTTAGTAGGTCCTCGTGGTGGTGCGGTTACTCACCTCAGTCCGGGTGGCGGAGGACAAGTCTCAGTTGCCTCTGTTTCTGAGACCGTTAATCCGTGCATCTTATCACGTGACTCGTTGTGCATGACACCGCGGAGACTCACAGCATGTGGAGGCTCATGCTACTCTCTGCGATCCACGCACAACTTACTACACGCCCCTTTGAGAGCAAGAACCACTAATGGAGGTTACCCCATGTGACTCTACCCTCCCTAGCAACCGGGCCAATTTGGTTGCTTAGGAGTCACTCAGCACACCCTGGATTCGAACTCACGACTCCAGAGGTGATAGTCAGCATCAGTACTCGCTGAGCTACCCAGGCCCAGTAAACTATTGTTAAAATTACAGTAAAAACAATAATGGAGTTCTTGCGCAACCCATCACATTTTATTATATTTTGATGGCCTTTTGTGGTCATTACGGTAATTAACAATACATTTTAAAGTGAAAAGCAGACTTTTATTGTTCCAGGAGGTTAGTATATCAAGCTAATATCATTTAATAATATAAACGGTAGTGAACCGTAAAATATGCAGGCATCAAAATTACATCCCGTAAAGCCTGAAACATGGTTGCCGTATTTTTACAGTCAATTTCTAGCAACCACAGCTGCCGGAATTTTACAGGAAATGTAACAGATTTTTTTCCTTAGTGTAATGTAGCTTTTAATACTGAAAAGTATTAATAAAAAGTAGTTTAATTTAAGATGGGCTATTTTACACAATATTTCTACAAGTTACATTTTTTCATGCCTATTACAAAATTACAGGCATCTATAAGCTTCATAATAAGCTGAATCGTACTTATTAAAGTACAATTAAAAGTGATTCGCTCGTCCATCATGTTGATAAACTAAACTGTATGACTGTGCAATTCACAAACACTCGTTGTTGTTACTTAATACTCATAAACCGACCTCTCCTTCAACACTGAATTCTCATTTGTCTTTTCCCAATCTCATTCCTCTCCTCTAATCTGCACTGTTGGCTTTGAAACACAAACAAGATGAACTCTATTAGTATCGTGTTTGTCTTCTCTCTTGCATTAACAAGCTGAGCAATCTAACACACACAAACACATGTCTCTCTGTCCATCTGTCTCTCTCTCCTCCTTGCAGTCCATCAGGTTTGTATCTGAAGCTTTAGATAATGAGCTCATTATCATTACATTAATGAAAAATGGCTCCATTAAAGAGGAGAGAGTCTCTAGGTGGTCCTTTGACACTGAAACTCCATTTCACAGATTTTAACCACTGTCTTTCCTAAACAAATCATATCTAAGAATTGCTCCATTTTTTCTTGCATTTATTACACTTGCATTGTGTCCAGCTGATCAACAACATGAGTAGTAATGTTACTTTCTAGCTTTAAATTAAGAGCTTTTTAAAAAGCTAAAATATTATTATTTTAAATATTAAAATAAAATAATAATTATGGAAGATAATGAAAATAAGTTAACAGACAATATAATGAGATAATAAGTTAAAAGAGTTCTCTCTGATATTCTAGTCTGTAGATATGACTTGAATCCGTCCAGCAGTGCAAGTCTTTTTTTTTTTTTTCTTTTTTTTTTGGAAGCTTTATGCTTTTATTTTTTTCTTTATTTGTGTAAGGGTTAGGTTAGCCATCATCATTATCCTTGTAGCTCTGTGTTTAAACCCCTTCCCTAAAATCAAACGTATCTGTGTGTGGTGATAAACTGGGATTGAGGATCTGAGAAACCTCTGAAAAAAGCACAAAGGACCAAACCAAAGCCCTCTAAAAAGAGAAACTCCACTGATCTTCTGCTATTGTACAGGAAACACCCTCATGTTTGCTTGTGCTGTTATAGGATGAATCTAAAAAAAGACGTGCCAGGTATTTTTCATCCCTAAATAAAAACGAAAGAAATAAGAAATGTATATTATTAATAAAGTAGTTAATGCCTTTTAGGTTTTTATGACCAGCAGTTGTTTGTGTGTGTGTGTGTGTGTGTGTGGGTGTGGGTGTGTGTGTGTGTGTGTGTGTGTGTGTGTGTGTGTGTGTGGGTGTGGGTGTGGGTGTGTGTGGGTGTGGGTGTGGGTGTGTGTGCTTTTTCATTATCAGATTATTTATTTATTTATTTTTGTAATTATCATTAGATTTTTTTGTGTGTAATACAGTATTTTATTTATTTAAGTCAGCATTAATTAAAGTATAACAAACTTTACCGTGTTGCATACACACACACACATATATATATATATATATATATATATATATACTGTAAAAAAATAAATGTTATTTTATTGATTTATTTCTTTTTTTGCATTTATAGTGTAGAACATTTGTGGGAGAAATGTGCCTAATTGTCATGCAAATATCATATATATATATATATATATATATATATATATATATATATATATATACAGTATACAATATACAGTGTATATATATAATTTTTGTATATATATATTATTTTTTTAATTTATAGTACTGTACATTTGGAGGATAAATGTGCTTAAATGTCATAAAAATAATGTGACAATGCACAAATTCTTTATAAAAAAAATAAGCTTTAATTTGCTGTAATTTTTGTTGATTATTCGTTTGTTTTTATAGGTGAAATACAGTATAAGCCTGACATGTTCTTGACAAGTTTTGTGAGATTGACCCTTTAATATGAGGAGCATTTTTTTTATCAGTTCTGGCTTCATGTACAGTCAAATTTTAAAATAGCTGTGTGGTCTGAAACTCCAGGTGAAGGGTTTGATTAATGAAATAATGACCATGTTGAGTTGAGTGACTGACGTTCATATGCACGTTCATGGCTTTGCCATTCATAGGCTGCAGGGCCGAAAACCATAAACATGAAACGCACCATAAATTCAAAAGCCACAGGCGTCTCGATTATAGAAAGCGAACTAAATATCCTCTTTGTTCCACCTTTGATGACAGTAATTTGCTTCCCTGTCTTTGTTTTTATATCATTGCAGGCTGGCTGAACTTGGTTATAATAACCAGTATAAACGTTTTTAACTACACCCGCCATGGCGACAGAGAGGGCGCGTGCTAAATCTTCGACAGAGGAGCGCTTAGTGCTAATTAATAACAAACTGCAATCGTGATGTGCCGCAAAGTTGGCAGAAGAACGACCAGCATACACAATCCCGAATATGGCCCATTTATTGCCATGTTCAAAACGAGAAGAGGAGGCCTTGGGAGTCTTTACATTAGTACCAATAACAGTCTGTGATTGGACTTAAGTGCGTGCACAAGGCATTACTTTAAAATCACGCGGGTGTTGAAAGCATTCTTCAGTAGTTTGGGCCCAATGGTAAAGTCTCCGAGGATCGCCCCCAGTTCGGAGAGCCGGCCAAGGACAACTGGGCCCTGTCCAAAGAGGGTGGGTGTGGGCTCACCGTCGGGTTTTACACGAGGCGCTGATGCCCCGTCGCCTGTGGTCTACAGCCAGTGCAGCAGTAGGTAACCAGAGCCAAGGTGGAGCAAGAGGAAGGGAGGAAACTCAGAGCGAAACCATGAAAAATGTGGAGTATGAAAATGTCTCCCTTGGTTTATGGCTGCACAGACGGGCGTCCAAAAGAAACACATCTTTAAATTTAACTTTAGATGCCTCTTAGTCTCTAGTTTTTTCTTTTTATTTCCTCACCCTCTCCCAAACTGGCTGGTAAAGGCCTTTGGTTTGTGGAAAAGCAAAGCCAAGTTGCTTGGAAACTGCGACTGTGTTAGAAAATCGCTCAATAATGCACCTTTTTTTAAATGTGGCGACAGCTCCCATGTACCCAGATTGGTTTTCAGGACTGTGAACATGTGCAACAAAGTTTCCAGCCCAGCTGAAATCTTTAACGCTTAGAGGCAGGAAACGTTTAAAAGCACATGTTATGGATTGCGTTTATTTCAACAATAAACAGAGAAATTTGAAGGTTAATCAATTTATCCCTTGGCAATTTTTTTTTTTTTTTGGCTTGAAGTCAACCTAAAATCAAAATGGCCTCTTTTTTAAAGGGTGAGTTCACTAAAAATGACAATTCTCTCATCATTTACTACTTTTTATGATCCAGTCGATTCCCAATGGATAAAATCGAGTCCTTCGCTCGAGGGCTTCGCTCGGAAATACGTCACATTATTGAAGTACATTTTAAAAGTAACTTTGAATGACAACTTAGAGATTATAAATGACTAATTAACTGAGTGCAAAACATTACTTTTGTCTTCAGAACTGTAAACAAGTGCAACATAGTTTCCAAACCGGCTGAAATCTTTTACGTTTAGACACATGCAAGATTAAAAGGAAATGTCAGGAAAGTATAGCGTTGTTTTCGACAATTAGCGGACATTTGAGACGGTTATTGTATAAAACGAACATGAAATCAGAATTCACCCTTTCTTAATAACTGTTCCTGGTCTTATTGTGCACGATTTATCATGAGAACTTGAACGAGATGGTGAAATCGTAAGATATTGTACGACTTGCGCTAAAAAAAATACGCTTTTATTTTCATTCAGACTGACAGAACCAATGCAGAAATTCAAATCGATGCAATGCATGCATAAAATTTTAGCTAGCCTCCTATCCAACATTTGTTTTTAAGGCAACGTCAGTGAACAAATTTGGTTGCTCATTCCATATTTATTTATGCAGTACAAATGACTGATGTATGTCAATAACCTGTAATACGCTTCCCTTGTCTCGCTCCAAACACAATGTTTTCCTTCTTACATGGTACACACATTATTTTCGACTTAAAACCATGGTTAAGTTTAGGTTTGGGTTAAGGGTTAAACTTAGGAAAAACTTGTGATAACATTTGTTTGTTGGTTTGTTTATTTTTCTCAATGGGAGTAAAAGTCGTACGTTTTTGTATGAGCCGACTCGTAAGATTACTTACGATTTTGCCATCTCATACTAATGATTCCGGCTTGTCATGAGTCCAGTTATCCTAATAAATAAAATAGGTAAACTAACAGCCAGATAGCTATTTAGTCAATATTTTAGCAATCTCGCATTCTGGGATGGAACGCCCACTTTTTATGATCCAGTCGATAAAATCAAGGACCATCCTGCAATTTTTTTCTCATTACAAATGTTCTCAGAAATGCATCACATTACTGAATTAAATGCAAAACTTAACTTAAAGATTTCTTTGAATGACAACTATAAAAGGCTAATTAATTTAGTGTAAAACCAGACGGATCCCACGGTGAAATTGGAAACAGTAGATTGACATTTCTTTAGCTGAAATCAGTCTGTGCTTATCGAAATTTGAAACACTGTCTCCAGTGTCCAAAGCGGTAAGTGTTGTTGGGCGTATAGTCATGTGTGCGGTCCATTTTCCGGGTGAAATGTCCACAGAGGGGCGCCAAAAGCGAGTTGTGAAGCGTTGCTGTTTTCAGCTGTACAGGCTGTAATACAGTGAAGAGGAATGCATATTTTATAAACTGTACCCCCCAAACACAAACCCCAATCGGCATGGTGTTTCCAATAGTTTCAGTACACTAGCATTCTTATCAGACATGTTTGCAGTGGTTTCAAAGTGTTTACCTTACCTGGTGTGATTGGCAGCACATTACATCAACTGCATGGGAGACTAGGGTTCAAAACCAGGCAGTAACCATGTTTGAACAATCAATGACGAGCATGATTCAAAGGTTTCACTTTTTCCCTCTAACATTACTTTTTAACTCCACTAATGGTTAAGGTAAGGTTTGGGGGATATAATCTATAAATATGTGCTTTTCTCTTCATTGGATAACGTCCTGTAAAGCTGAAAACAACTTGCTTCACTACTAGCTTTTGGCAACCTCTCCTGGACATAAATGGAGCTCACACATGCCCATATGCCCTACGACACTTACCGCTTTGGCCACTGGGGGCAGTGTTTCGAAAGTTCGGTCAACGTATACCGATTTTGCCGAAAGAAAATTCGGTCTAGTCTTTCCGATTTCACTGTGAGATCAGGCTGACCTAAACATCAGTAGAGTAAAAATGATTTTAAGCATGCTGACTTCCTGTGTAATCATGTTGGTAAAACATGACTTTACGCTACTATTAGAGTTCTTTTTAATAGGACGCTGTCCAAAGTACTATTCCTGCCACAGTCCATCAACTGTGTGGATTCTTGGACACACACTTACACTAATTTGTAAATACTCTGACAAGTTTTTTTAGGTGAAGAATCTGTCAACTTTAAAAATCCATTATTGCAAAATGGAGAAAATTTAAAAAATGAACTGTCTGAAATGTTTGCCTGCCCTCGTTGTGGTTTTGACACGTTAAGGAGGTTAATGTAAACATTCTTTTGATGTGTGTTGAACATTTTCTATTGGTGGAACCTAACACTTTGGTTTTAAGTTTTACGTTCAAAAATGAAATCTGTGAGGTTTCAGCATCTAAAGCATTGAGTCATAAGTCTGTAAAAACAACAAATGGAATAGTGAAGCTGTTGATAAATGAATTCTTCTGTGTTATTCCACTGAAATGAACTGTGATGTTTAATGAATCATTACGACAGGTAGTTAAATTACAGGCAAAAACCTTTTTTTTTTTTTTTTTTTTTTGCACTAGGTGCAAGCTGTCCGTCAGAGGTTTGTTATTTGTGAGAGAATATCGTTCTTTTACCTCATAAATCAGATCGGGAGTCCAGGACAACATTATGTTTCGGCAACTCTCACCAAACAAAATAAAACACATCATTTAGATGTAGAACTGCTGCCTCAGTGTGACTTGTAGAGGATATTTTGTAGCTGAAATTTGTTAGGTAATGGCGTGAGATGATCTTATTGCAGGGTGGGGATTAAGAACGGGAACGGCAGATGCATGCGCCAAGAAAGTGCAAAGACCTTGACTGTCCGCGTGTCTACAAAAACTAGACTCTGCTGATGATGAAATTTGCATTACATGCAAAGTGCATAAGACGTAGCAGCATGTGGAAAACTAATGCACACTTTGGCCTTTAAAATTTGGTGGCGAGGGAGCTTATTAAAAATGCTGTTTTAATTGTATTATAAGCAGGGCTGTTGCAAGGTATTCTGGGCTCCCTGACT
>NC_059368.1:2452500-2495000 GCF_019703515.2 Myxocyprinus asiaticus | reverse complement strand
TCCCCATGTGACAAAAGAAGAAGTTGAAAACATGAGGGTAAATAATGACAGAATTAAAACAAAATAATAAGTCACCATCTGTGACCGACTGAAGATTTAGCATGTATAAATGGATCTTGTGACCCTTACTTACTGTATTAGGTCAGTGAAATACATTTGTTCAATGTTCTTGGTGTAAAAAATCTCATGAAATATGAAGTCTGCAGGTAGTGAGCAGGGAATATCCTGAAGTGGAATTCAATATGTGGGTTTAAGTGGAAAAACTGCAGATCTCAAGAGGTCATCCCTCTTTCCGGCCTGAAAGAAAGTAGAGACCCCGCGGTAGAGAGCGTTTCAGGTGGTGTTTGGTGCAATCATTCACAGAGAAATGTTCCCTCGACAGAACTCATTCTCCTTATTTTCTTCCCTCCGTGTGTGTGTCCAAAGATGTGCTCTGGCATTTAGAGATGCGAATGGAAAACCATACATTCAAGAATAAAATGAATGACTTTATTATGTCAAGATTAACTAAGATTTTATATTATGGCTCTTCTGCTTTGTATTTTTTTATTTTATTTTGAAGAATAGTAGTATTAGTATATTTCTATACATTTAACACAATTTTCTTTTATCACGTAATCACAAACGTGCATTTATATACTTCATCTGTTTGAAAGATTATTACAAAGTTATATATATATATATGTGTGTGTGTGTGTATACAGTATATACACACACACAGTATGTATACCAGAGATACATTTTATACAAATCTTGCAGAAGGCATTTAAACATACTTTTTAGAGGCACAAACGCAATGCAACTTTAATTATACATTTAATAAACGTTCTAAATAAAAACATGTGCTAACATGTTTCATTCATTATTTTATTTTTTTTAAACAAATCTTGTAATGCGTCTATCTTTTACTTCATATTGTCATATGAACAACCAGTCAATAACTACACTGCTGTTGATTCAAAAGAACCGACTCATAAGAGTCATTTGTTTGGGAATCAGGCTACACTGTTCGTGCGGTGTGTTTTGCGCTATAGATTCAAAAGAACCGGTTCATTAGAGTCATTTGTTTGGGAATCAGGCTACACTGGTCACGCTGTATGTTTCATGTTGTAGATTCAAAAGAACCGACTCATAAGAGTCATTCATTTGGGAATCGTGCTACACTGGTCGTGCGGTGTGTTTTGCGCTATAGATTCAAAAGAACCGGTTCATTAGAGTCATTTGTTTGGGAATCAGGCTACACTGGTCACGCTGTATGTTTCGTGTTGTTGATTCAAAAGAACCGACTCATAAGAGTCATTTGTTTGGGAATAAGACTACACTGTTCGTGCTGTATGTTTCATGTTGTAGATTCAAAAGAACCGACTCATAAGAGTCATTCATTTGGGAATCGTGCTACACTGGTCGTGCGGTGTGTTTTGCGCTATAGATTCAAAAGAACCAGTTCATTAGAGTCATTAGTTCAGGAATCAGACTACATTGGTCATGCTGTGTGTTTCACGCAGTAGATTCAAAAGAATTGGTTCATAAGTCAGTCATTTGGGAGTCGGACAACTCTGGTTGCTCTGTGTGTTTTGCGCTATAGATTCAAAAGAGCTGGTTCATTAGAGTCATTAATTCGGGAATCGGACTACACTGTCCAATTTTGCGCTTTAAAAATAAAAGCACCGGTTCATTGGAGTCATTCATTTGGGAATCGGGCTACACTGGTCTCGCTGTGTGTTTTTGTACTGTAGATTCTATAGAACCGGTTCTTTAGAGTCATTAGTTCGGGAATCAGACTACAACTGGCCGCGCTGTTTCATGCAGTAGATTCAAAAGAATTGGTTCATTAGTCAGTCATTTGGGAATCAGACAACACTGGTCGCTCTGTGTGTTTTGTGCATTAGATTCAAAAGAAGCACTCCATTTGAGTCATTCATTCGGGACTTGGACTACACTGTCCGATTTTGCTCTATAAATTTAAAAGAACTGGTTCGTTAGAGTCATTCAGTGGGGAATTGGACTACACTGGACACGCCGTGTATTTTACGTTTTAGATTCAGTAGCGGGGAGGCAAAATCATACTTTTCTGATTTTTTTTTTTTTTTTTAAAAACAGAACCGTTCCCAACCATGTACATTTTGAATATCATCATTGTAATAGGTGAAGCAAAGAAATGAACACAATAAAATCACACTGGCATACATTCAGACAAGTCACTTATATAATGAAAGTAGATTATAACTGAAAGGTGTTTTCAGGACGATGTATTTTTTCTTAGCTGTCAGGTTGGGGCAGGTTGTCACATGTTTCATATGTTGTAATTTTATTACTTTAAAAAAAAAAAAACATGTTATGTTACCTTAGCCATACAGTGTGACAACATGCCCCACTATGTCATAAAAAGCCAACTTGTGTTAAATGAACTCCTGGACAATAATAGTGGAAATGTTCGATATCTGTTTGTAGCCACAACTACAATCCTCATAAACTACATAAAAAGTGTGACAGCTAGCCCAGTTTCCCCTGTATGTTTATATGGGTGTAAAATGTGTAAAAGGCTGAACAGAACTACAAGAGTTAATATAAACTGTATGGAAATATACATTTTCACATTTTCACATTTAGCTAGATACATACTGTGCTCAGCACATACAGTACACACTACTGGCTTCATTCACAGCTAACGGTGAAGACATTAAGAAAATGTTGGGATATTCAAGATTTATGCATGTCTTATAAATCCTAATTATTCTCGCAGACACTAATGCCCTTAACAGGTCTGTTTTTGGTTGTAGACTTAAAGACATCTTTGTGGTGGGTTGACCAATGTTTATGATGCAATGCTCACAAGAACTTTCATATTATGAAAGTTTTGCCATTTATGAAAGTTCAGCTGGACTTTTCTTGCAGTAGCCGCCATTATTGATCTCAATCAACTACATAAACGACCTGCTGTCACAGGCTAATGTGAAATTGTTTACCCCTGTATTAAAGGCCTGAGTTTATAAACCAGACCAGCGCTTCTAGAGTGTTTAAAAAATGCAGTTGTAATTTCTTTTTTGCAATACTTGCAATGTATAATAACTCATGTTAAGATGTAAAATAGAAGCTAATAGTAATGTCAAAAGGCTCTAATATCTCTAGATGGATTATTGTCTAAATCCTCAAATAGTTTCGCCATTAGAACACTGACATAACACACTGCATGGCGTGTGAATGTAGCTAAGACAGCCAGAGTCCATAAATGGTGTAGTTTTTGATGCGCGGATCTGAACCTACATTCATAAAACATACTCATCCGCTCTGTTGCTGATATCTGGAGCCAGCAAATGTATACAAACTATAAATCCAAGCTCTTCACCCTCTGTTTATTGTTGGATGCCAAATTTCACCCCGCTCACATTTTTCAGGGTGAAAAAGGCTTGGGAGAATTGCATTAACCTGATTCAAAAAGGTCTTACAGGCCAAAAGATGTCTACTGCACCATTTATCACAGACTTATGATGTGGGGAAACTGGGGCATGTTGTCACACTGTCTGGGGCAAGTTGTCACAATGGGAACCTGCTCTTTATTGACTTTTATTTCAGAAGATTACCCTTGATTGAAATATAAAATACTATCCTATTATAAAACTGTTTTCTTCAACATATCTGTATTTATGCTGTTGGGATATGAACCTTTTTGGCCAGTATAGGGATACAGATTTTAACCAAAAACTATAGGCCGTTACAATATTTTGCCACTCACTCGCCTTATTTTGAAAAGCTACGAGAGTCCAGAATTTCAAGAGAGCCACAATGAAAGCTAAATACAAAATTACAAAAATAATTTTGCAGTTTTTATTTTAGATATTACCATTATAAATGTATAGTAAGCATAAGCATATTTTTCTGGCTTTAATTGTTTTGGGAGGTGTTTCTTACATGAAAATATGATTATAAACTTAAACTCAATACATTTGTGTAATTATAAATAAACAATCGGCTTTTCGTTTGGACATTTTCATTGTGGCTGATATGAGGATGGTTTTAATTTGGTCAATAATTGGCTAATAAATATATCGGTGGCCAACACAGTATATACAGTAAACATTGGTGCATCCCTAATTTATTTACATATATAGGCTATATCTTGTATTCGTATATATATAATACATTATATATCTAATGGCTTTTCAGCTAAATGTAAATAGTGAAACAATTATGAAATACAAAACAATTAAGGGAAAATTGCATGAAATTATCAGACCATTGTTTTGGCCAACAGAAAGTGTAATTAATCAGTTGTTAAAAATTACATTAGTGACAACTTGCCCCAATATAAAAAATTAAAAAAAACCTGACATAGAAATATAATCTCCTGATAACACAATTTAACCTTTCGGTTAAAATCTACCTTCATTCTTGTCTTAACACCTGTGTGATTTTTATTAAATTATGACTATATTGGAGCAATAGTTTGGAGAATAGAATTAATAAAAATGTACTAATAAACAAATTATTTGCAGTGCCATTTGCAACTTTGTTTAAAATGTCACAATAATATGAGTTCTTAGATGTGTATTTTCTTCGGCATAATTGCGAAAATGCCTCGGTTATAACCTACTTAATTGTGCATTTTTGCTACTGAACAGCCGACAAGTAAGGCAATACCTTTTGGGAAGAAGTCTAGTGTCGCAAGATTTCATAACTGTGTGAAGTGGACAAATTCTCACGACAGATAGAACTGATAACCACTTATCAGCCCTTTATTAATATTTTTAAACTTAACATATAAGCTACTTGTTAAATGGTATAATAATAATGTATAAAAAAATATATATTTTAGACTAACTTCATAACTGTCCCATTATTTTTGCACAAATATAGCCACGGAGGACATGCTTTAGTAGTTCAAATTTAGATTGCAGCTCTCTTTAATCTTGACTGAATTGATATCTTGAAAGTGCATTGGTAATTTCCATACACCACTTTGAATAGGCTAGTAACAAACTTTTATTTACATTTTCAGTGCAAATACTTACAGACAAAATATAATACAATCAAGTTTATCAAAATGTCTTAATTCATGAACAATCAATTCCCCAAGGGCGTAGCAGCCGTGGGGGACGTGGGGGACACGTCCTCCGCACTCTTTAAAAAGGTGATTTTATGTCAGCGCATGAGTCTTCATTAAGTTATGCTTTTTGAGAGGTAATAGTTTGATCGGATGTTTTTGCCAATTTAAGCAGATTACTAGATCGATGTTAAATATGTAAAGCTATTTTTAATATCAGCTCCTGTTTTTTACTTCCATGTTGGTGTGCAGTCGACAAACTGGAGGAAAAAAGATCAATCTGCCTTGTTCTTAGAACACTTATGCATTTTACTGAAGTCAATAGATATATAGACACATTTTCTTATACATGAAAACGTACAGACGTTATTGGAACTCTTTTAATTATTATAAGACTATTATTGTTGTCTTATGATAAAAGTCATGCTCAGCAGCTCACAAACTGTAGGGAAATGATAGATTTGCTTTGTTCTTCTAATGCTTAAAACCTCTACTGAAGTCTGTTTGTAGGTCTGTAGACATGCACATTTTAAAGGATTCAAATGTTCTTTTGATTGTTGATTCAGTGATTCACACAAGACACTCATTTGTCACCACCTTCTGGCATCACCAGAAATGGTCACTGAATCATTAAATGGATATGAATTCATTTTGGTGAACATAGTCAAAACATTTGAGCCACTTGGATACATTTAAATCCCACAATGCACAAGCACAGAGTAAAAAATTAAATTGTGCACACGCACAATTGTCATTATTGTACTTGATTAAATAATTTAGGACCAGCTTGTGCTCAGTCTTTTATTGTCATGTGTGAAACAGAAGTAAGTGCGCCACATGATGCCCTTTATTTTTACAGCTAATTTTGCAATACTTGAATCTTTAAAATACTACAAGTATATATTACTTATGTATTAATATATATTGTAAAATATTAATACTGCACTGTAGGTGTTGGGTCTGTGCGAGCCACCTACTGACAACTGTGTCCCCCCTTTTAAAATGACTGCTACGCCCCTGCAATTCCCAAATCAATATAAACAATTAAAGGATATTTCTGTTTCACAATGGGCAACAATGTCTGTGTCACCATGGCTCAAGTCTGTCTTGTAAGACACTTCAATTGTGACTTGTATAGTATTTGTTCACATCAGATTATTCGATTCCCGGCTCCTCAAAGCAGCATTTGCGTCGCTGTGCTCGGTTCTGTCATGCAGTTTGTTGTGGATGTGTCCTCTGTGCTCAAGGGAACCGGTCCAGGAATAATCACACTTGCTTTATTGAGTTCCGAAATGTCCACGTCGCTTTTGTCATCCGGCGCATCCTCGAATTCGGACTCGCTCGGTTCGCTGTCGCATTCGGAATCGTTGCGTTCTTTCTGTTCAGACTCCATCGCGGATTTATCCGGTTTATCCTCTTTCTCTTTGTCCTTCTGGGACTGCGCTTCTTTGGAATGCCTCCATTTCATTCGTCGGTTCTGGAACCAAACTTTGACCTAAAAAAAACAGCAAGATTAGTTTGGTTTGCATGATTTTAATAAACGATCAATTACTTATGTGAAGATTTTATTGATTTAATAATATAGAATTTTACTTGTGGGCTATATTTAGCTATTTATAGCCTATTTATAGCCTATTTATTATTTATTGTATTGTTTTGATGCTATAGCAGTCTCATGACAACTCATAATTCGTATATACGTCAGATATCGTGCGAAAACATACGACTTTATTATTTATGCATGAATTTATTACACTATTATACAAAAGTCTTTTTACAACAGTATGCATTTATAAATGAATGCACAGACTGAAAAGAAGGGTTTCAACTGCTAAACAAGACAGAGATCCAATTTCAAAACATTACTGGAAAGTTTTGAAACTCTCTTACATTCTTAAAGCTGTCGTGGCATTTCGATAGGCCTATTATAAGACCGAAACTGTTGCTCAATAACGTAAATTATGATGTTTTGAAATGAAACACAACTGTGACCCTATTATATATGCAATAATTCGTTACAATTGACTTTCATTTCCCATCAAAAAGTGAATGTCGCAATGCTGCTGTTTTCTCAAAAGCATGTTCGCCCCTTCCTGTAATGGCCATCCTGATTTGTAATTGCATTGTGGTAGTGTTATAATTAATACCATAATTTCATCAGTACTTGATGAAGTAAATGGCATTATTAATTATGGATAACAGCTGATCAGTTCAACTCTAGCTCACCTGTGCATCGGTGAGGCCCAGCATCGCAGCCAGTTGTTTCCGGTCCGGTTTCGTGACATACTTTTGGATTTCGAAACGTTTCTCGAGTCCTTTTCTCTGGAGGTTGGAGAACACGGCTCTGGACCAGGATCTTTTTCTCTTGTACGTCTGTGGCATTGTGTCTTTGGATAGAACTGCATACGGCCCTGATGAGACAAACAACACAGCACCGTTATCTGAGTTGAACTTGAACACAATGACTAAAACCATGAGAAATGCAATGCAGTTTCAATGCGACTTAATACGCAATGCATACTGGTCAAATTGCATGTTATCTAATTCATATGCAAAAATGAAGTGTGCATATGAATTCAGAGGTAAACAAGGCTGTGCAATGTTTGTATGCATACAAATTCTCCATGATGTCTATTGGGGGCTTAATTTGAATGGCGTGAGATGCCTACACTACCTGGGAAGGTGTCCTGAAACTGATGTTGCCCTGATTGTCTGGCGGCATTGCCTATAGAACCCATCATGGAGGAGGTTTCGCTCATGGACGCGAAGTACGGGCTCGCAGATACATGGACTGCTGACTGCCGATTCGGACTAACAATCGACGTGAGATCTGTTATAAAACGACAAAAACCAAAATGAACTGTATCACACAATCTATTGAAATAAATCCAATAAGGGCAGGAGTGGTCGTCTATCTTCATCCATTGCCTTTTTAAATTAATGTATAGCTATAAACCATATTAAACTAGGTTACTTCTGTTCGTCCAAAGCAATCTTTTTGCTCACTAGGTTCTAAATATACTCTTCTAATTAGTCTACTTCTTGTCTCTGTCATAAATCTGAGGGAAGTTGTGGGAACACTGAACAGCACCGAAAATAAACTGTGCATGATTTTTAAAAACATTGTCTCACCTCGTAATAAAGTTTCTTTCGCATTTGGCTCGAAGTCTGCGGATAATATCCGATCAATTCCGAATTTGAGGTCTTTACTGGACGGTGGAGGCGCGGACTGCGCGTTAATCGCGGCTCTGGACACAGATGTCAAGTGTATTCCATGCCTGTGATACGCAGACGCGGGAGTCACCCTTGCGCCGAACACCGGCGACGCGTCCGGAGTGACCGGGGAAGGGCGCAGCGGAGATCCGGACGAATGAACTTGCGTCCGGGCCCCAATATGGGCCATAAGCGCCGATGACCCGGGGATGTTTTCAGCCTCTCCAACGTGCAGAATATCAGCAATGCAAAACGAGGGTTTTTTCATGGTATCCACCGCAAAACCGCCCGAACAGTACGCAGTCCAAAGGCTAAAATTCGATGCGTAAAAGGGATTCAGTCCCGTCGTATACATCCTTGCAGAAGAAGCCAAGCGCAACGACGTGTAATGATTACAAGCAGAAGTTGCCCTCTCTCGCGTCTCTTCTCAAGTATGCAACTCCAGACAGTGGTCCAAAAAGCTCTAAGCAGGGGTTCCGTTATTGATTGGCTCTTTCTGAGCCAATGGAAGTTTACAGGACAATCCAACACGCCCCAAAGACGATGCATTTGACTTCCTCAGCAATGACCTCCAGTTACAATACATTGCCTAATATCTGAAACGACAAAAGTCGTATTTGCAATTTTTATTGGATATCAAAATGTAGGCCTATACATTAATACATAGAATAAATTGTTGGATAAAAAAAAAAAAATACATTTCCAACAAACTGAAATACTTCAAATATTTTACGTTGCATTCGTTTAATTCAGCTAAAGATAACTCGGTTCATTTGGATGGAAATTTGGTATGAAATCTTAAAAATAGGCTTAAACATTTTTGGGAGTGTGCAAATAAACAAACCTTCATTTCTTGGTATATTAGCAAATAAATATTTTACTTATTTTAGTTGGTTATGCGTTATGCTACATGTATTCATAAACAACATTTCATTTGTTTTAGGTAATATTTTACATTATATATATCTTTTTTTTATTTCGTAAACATTGAAGTAGATATTTATTTAGCCCATTATAGATGATCATACTTTTTTTTCTCTCTCATGCACACGTTTTGATTTTTTTTAAATAAACGCAAGAGGTGCAAAACAAATGATGACAAGAAAATGATCGTATTTAGGTGAAATATCCTTTAAATGACGCCTCATTTGTCGCAGGACTGTAAGTGTGCTCTGTTTTGTTGCTCTACTGAGATTAGGAAACAGAAGTTTCTCGATGCAGGTCATCCTGTTTTTGATGAGCCCTGATTTAAAGCTAAATGAGCGGATATTCCTGCTAGATTTGGGCCCAAAATAGAAGATGCTTAAGTATTTAAGGATACAGCAGAGCACCCTTATTTCCTCCGACTCAAAGAGCTGGAACTTTATAATGACTGTCAGCACTTCCCATTTTCAATATTTGTGTAACTTTATCTCAACTCGCAAGTCGCACGGTGACGCAAATCCGTCCTTCTGCTTATAATAAACAGAGGAAATCTATTCACTATATGTACAAGTTCAACCCATGACAACTTTAGATCACTGTGCCAAAATTAGAGCGCTTTTCAAGTGGCATGTTTCATGTACAAACAACAACAAATGGAATAATAATAATAATTAATAATATTAGGCTAATAATAATAACAATGGCCTAATAATATGCCAAAATATATTTAGCAAAAAAGTCCCATGATAAACGGCCTATGTTTAAAACTATTGCTAGAAGGCTTTACAAATATAGATGTCATATATGTATGCTCATTAATGACAGCAGATGGTGTTTTCTATTTATTATTATTATTATTATTATTATTATTATTATTATTATTATTTAGAAAATCTCTCTTCCTCTGATGGCGTTCATTAGGCGTGATTCATTACCGGAAAGGTCTATGACCCTGACTGTCTCCTCTCACTGTGTTTTCGAGTGACTCCATTCCTGTTTAAATTTAGAGATGAAATGTAACGCGTTGCTCTCGATCAGCAGTCAAAACAATCCTGGGAAGAGGATGCGGAAGACGCGCTGCGGGTGAACGCGCGCGTTATTTCAGGTGCCGCGTCGTGGACTCAAGGCCATGTACTCATTCACGAACAGGAGCAATCACATTCATGTATTGTTATTAATATTATAACTGGAAACCTTTTAAGAGAAAATCAGAATCACATCATCAAAGTCCCTGTTTAATGAGAATGTTTTAAATTATTATTAATTTAATAACCTCAATTACATTTTGTTTAAAGGAATATTTCGGGTTTAATACAAATCAACCTCACTCGACAGCATAATGTTAATTACAACATTTTAAAAATAATAATAATAATAATTTCGAGGCGTCCCTCATTTTCTTTAAAAAAAGCAAAAAATCTGGGTTACAATGAGACACTTATTAATATTAATATGGATTTGTATTTGTATTTTTTTTACCTTAAAATACTCCATTTCAAAAGTATAGCCACAGGACATGTTAACATGATATTAGAGTGATTAAAATCGCTTACCAACCTTCTCTGTGTAAAGTTATCCAATTCATTATCCTGTTAAAACTTGTGTATAATTTTAGCTATAAGCTTCACATTTCTGCCTTCAAAGTTCAAACCCTCCAAAAATGATGCTTAACTTGTATTGAACCCATAATATTCCTTTAAAGACGCAAAAAGAAACGTTAACAGTTAAACAGTTCAAGAAGTTTAAATGCATTTATTGTTATTAATTTTAAGAAGTTAAATACCTTTACACAGAATATCAGAATCACATCTTTAAAATTTCCCAGACCTTGTTGAATGAGATTTTTAATTTTTTTTACTGATTTAAAAAAAATACAAAATATATTATTATTATTTAATGCTATGATCTCAATTAAATTTTACTTAAATCTTACAATTAACATAATTTTATAAATAATAAAATAAAATAATTTTCTGACAGTTGTGTACTCCATCTTAATGTTCACCTTTAAAACTGTGCAGTCGTACTTTGTGTTCCAGTGTGCTGACAGGCCGATATCTTTTTTTTTAACTTGAATACTGGAAACGTATCATATTCGCTATACCTTTAAATTAAAGAGCGTAATTTACTTTCATCTCTATTCACTATTTCTGTATAACCAAGCCTGCATGCATAAACACTCACCTATTATTTTATTCATCATAATTCAGGAAAAAATTAATCAAATAATTGTATTAAAAAGCAACATTCCACCATATATCCACTTCAGTTTCCATATGCATTACAATGCTGCCTATATACCATTATTATGTCATAAATATATTTGTGTTGAACCCACAAAGTCATCTGTTGTAGTAATTAAACCAGACTGATCACTCAAATAGAGCTCTACTGAAACGTACTCATATTCATCCAGGTCATCGTTGCCCAAAACATCATCCCTCATAACACAGAACTGTGCTCTATTTTTGGACGTATTTGGTCATTGTGTGTAGCCTCTATATACCTCATCTGTGGTTGAATCATCAGTTGCGCATTTCTCATCGCTTCCTGTAACTAAAAGACAATAGCATCCGCTATTCTTGTTAGCCATGTCAATATGTTCCCAAATGTGAACAGGATAGCGTAACAATATTGCATGCCACTTTCCGTGTCTGTGTCTCACTCTTTCTTACCATAACATCATCTCCTGTGCGAATGACTTTATGTCTGGATATTTCTGGACCCCCCATCATGACCTGTTACTGGTGCATCTGTGTGTCTGCAGTGACAGGGCTCATCATGCTAGAAACATTGCAACATTTAAATATCATGATAGTTAAATACCGATCATGGGAAAGTTTGGAGACCTCGTAAAATTGCTTTTTCCCCAAATTCCCTCCGGGAAATGAAATCGCCGTCCTGAGAGTTCAGTGGCAATCTAGCCAGCTCCGTGCGGTTCATTTTGGGCCTTTGACAGCCTCGGGAATCATTTGTTACAGATTATTAATTGCATTTTTAAAGGCACCCTTGACAGAATGGAAAGTAACTGTAATCTCCTTAGTAAAATACTGCCAAACGGACTTGGACGCACTGCATAAATATAGGCTACAATTTTTAGGCTGGGCTACCATTACCAGTATAAACTCATTTCTGTTCAATGGATCATACTTCGTGTAATAATGCACTCTTAAATAAGAAAGATAGAGACTATTATTAATACAGTGTAGCATCAAGTGCCTTTTGCAAAAGTGCTTTTATAAAACGTTTACTGCAAAACAAAAATATAAGGGCACAAATGCGCATTAAAATGTAATTTTATTAAGTAAATTCACTAAGCGTAAATTATTGCTAGAAGATCGGGTTAGTTAGCCTTTATTAGTGCATGAACATGTGTTTTGCATGTTTTTTAGTATGGCTAGAAGGCTGTATTGACCAAATAGCATCTAAAATGGATGAAATTGGTCCACATTAACTTCTTTTAAGATAATCGGCCGATAAACCACTGTGTAAATTAAAAATCTCAAAATATCATTGATATAATGGTCTATGTGATGCAAGGTTGGTCTATTACTACTAGCCTCAGTTAGTGCAGAACAGATAGCCTATAGGCTTGTCAATGACTGACACCGATATCGAAAAGCAGGGTATCCGATATATGTGTAATACAATTTAATTATATATATATATATATGATTACATTACTCTTCTTTGCCGATATACAGAGGGTTAAATCAAATGCTCTACGCTGAATAACAGCGAGGCTAATGGATATGGAGTTATACTTGTGCCACAATTCTGCGCGCACAAAATTAAATTTTGTGCGCACAAAAAATGTTCTGCGTGCAAGATGATATTTTGAGCATGCAAAAAGGTATTTTGCATGCAGAGTAGGAGGAGAAAGCAAAATTTTAGAATTCTGAGCAAATTTGCATTCAAATAAACTTTATTCAAGCGCAAAATTTATTTTCGTTTGTTCAAAATGAATTTATCTTTACAAGAAGATACACTGCTTTACAAAACTGAGTTCAAGCACGTGCAAAATAACTTTTTGTGCGCTGATTTTCATCTTGCGCCTTCAGAACATTTTTTGTGCGCTCAAAATATCATCTTGCGTGTGCAGAAAAATTTTTTGCACTCAAAATACCATCTTGCACATGCAAAATAACTTTTTGTGCTCTCAATTTCATCTTGCACGTACAGAAAAAATTTTGTGCACTCAAAATATCATCTTGCACGTGCAGAACTTTTTGTTTTTGCACTCAAAATATCATCTTTCGCGTGCAGAACATTTTTTTGCACTCAAAATACCATCTTGCACGTGCAAAATAACTTTTTGTGCGCTCAATTTCATCTTGCGGGTACAGAAAAAATTTTGTGCGCTCAAAATATCATCTTGCGCGTGCAGAACATTTTTTTTGCACTCAAAATACCATCTTGCACGTGCAAAATAACTTTTTGTGCGCTCAAAATTTCATCTTGCACGCGCAGGACATTTTTGTGCGTTCAAAATATAATTTTGCGCGTGCAGAATTGTGGCACATATATAACTCCATAAATGGAAACGCGGAAAGGTCATCATAACAAACCATTAGGCCTCTAACTCCCTGTACTGGCGGAGATTCAGCAAGCATTATGGCACTCCAGTAAGAGAGAGAGGTTTCACCCCCTCACAAGAGCTCTGCAGTGATCGATCGTGCACTTGTTTACTGAAAGCCATCGCTCTTGAAGGAAGCCAGATCCTTCTGCAGCTCTGGAACATCAGCTTGTGTTCCGAGTCTGACGCTAATTATGGTGCAATAATGTGACTTTAGATGCACGTGCAGAAAATAATTATTAATAATGATAATGTTAATTGCAGTGTCCATTTATCTGTCTTGAGGAAAGTATGGGTCAACACATTCAACAGGAAAACGAGCACTGTAGTGACTTATACACAAAACTATTTTAAGATTTACGCATTTTAATTTAATAACAAAATTCCATCAAATTTAATTGAGTTATCTTTAATGAAATAAAAAGAAATATTTTAAGTTCTTATTTAATTTTGTTAAACGTTACGCATTTCAACTTGATGGAATTTTGTTATGAAATAAGGTGTAAATCATAAAAATAGGCTATATATATATATATATATATAATTTATTAAAGAGTTTCATTATATATAAAATATATATATAATTTATATATATATATTAAAGGTAGACAAATGCATTGTGGCTGTCATTGCCATATTATTTACATTAAGCTTATATTTAAAAAAAAACTGATTTAATCAGAAATAATAATAATAAAAAAATTAAACCTGGTATTTGTTAAACAGCATTCATCAGTTTTCAATATTTTAAATAATAGGCAATTCTTAAAATGTAATCTGCATCATTACGAACCATTTCTATTTCATTAAACAATAAATAGGCCTAAATATAACGTAACTGAATTATTGTAATTATTAATAAAGCCATTAATGCTCCTCAAATGACTTCTGAAATTATAACGTTAGAGAACAAATATAATAGTAATTTAAGCAAAACTGAACTCTCTTTAACATACCTCAGTCCATTGTTTTATTCATAGTCCGTGTTATTTAATTACTCATGTCCACATAACTGAGTCACTTTTTACTGAGCCATTAAAAAAAGTACATAGGTAATTAATGACAGATTGCTTTATTAAAATGTCATGATGATGCTGCGCTCTAGTGGTCACATAAAGCACGACAGGCTGCGCGTTTTTATACTGCTTATAGTTTATGAATGATGGCTGTTACACTAATCAGCCTTTAAGACAAATCCATTTGGTTCAAGTATCACTCTTGGCTCTATGTATTTAACACTATTGCTTATCAGCAGGCTGCTAGAAGTCTGTATTATTTTAATTGGCCTTATCTATAAGAATGCATATTTGAAACTGACCATATTGTGACCTCTGTCTCACTTCCCAGTGCAAGTGTGTCTGGGGAGCCACTCGGAGTAGAATCCAAACACATTTGGCAGAAAAAGCACATATTTCATCACTGTTTACTGCACATTCATTCTTGCAATCTCCAACATGACAAGAGCCTGCTGTTAGACTCCTTCCATATAAATGCCACTTGGAGAGCTTCTGCTTCAACTGACTCCCATTGAACAAGCCATAGTTTTTTCTGTCATGGAAAAACTGTTTGTTAATCACGGCAGAGTGCAGTTGGAACACCACAAACCTCATCTAACAACAAACTAAATGAAAATGCACACACAAAACAAGCAACATGTGACATGGAAAACCGTGAAATGATCATTTTCTGTGCAAAAAATACATTCTTAATACAACTGCCCTTCTTACTCATAACAATCTAAAACAACAACAAAAATAACCTATACAACGTTACAAGATTTTCTCATTATCGCTCGAAGGTTTTGCTACATCTCAGTACTATCATTAGGGTGTTTTTGCTGATGTGGAAGCCTGAAGAGTCTTAAGCACATTCAAAAATCTGCTAAAAAATGGACAACTGCTCAATTTTACTTGCCGATACTGGACATGTATCAAATAGCTCCTCGCTTTGAAAGCAACAGACTTATTTTGAAATATTAAATACAAATTCTTTGAGAAATCACAGTATTTTGCTAAACATGTAACAAAATGTACTCATAGTTCATCACATGGCAGGTCTTTGCTTTTGCCCTTCTAAACAATGAGCTGACATTGAACAGAAGCAGTGTCATAATTTTCATCTTAACTGAATTTTGTTCATATTTAACCATCTAGGGCTCTACTTTCATGGCTACACGCAACGACTGCGCACTACTTCTTATCCAATATTCGTGAGAGTGCTAATTCTAAGCACAATTTTTATGCCAGGGCAAAACGCAAGTGGGCGTGTGTTTGCACTATCTGTGGGTGAATGCGCGCAAACTGCGGGTGTATTGTATATTTTGTATGTTTAAGTGCCGCAAAGTGCAGTTTGCTATGTTCCTATATATCTAAGTCACTGCATGAGGGGAGATTTCACAAGAGGTCGTTATATATTGATTATTATATTGTTATTTTAATTATGTTTTCATTTCATTTGAAGTGTAATTTTAATTTAGAAATATTTTTGGTTCAAGTTTTTCATGTTTAAAGTCATTTTATTTTTAAAGCAAAATCGACGGGTAGAAGTGAAGTGCGTGCTGATACAATCACTGTTAATACTAGCCATGATGTGTGTGTCACTTGATCAATATGATTAATAATATTTACATTCTCTATTTTTAACGGTGCATACATATGCGTATAAAAGGAGCGTGTCACTGTCACAGAAATATGCCTGACATTCAACAAGGATGCAGTTAATAAACAAAAGATTGTAAGTCCATATTTTTATTCTTCTAATTCATTGCAAACAGTCCATTTACACTACTGACTTCTTATGAATGTGCTGTCTTTGTTTATATCGCTGGTGTTTGAGGGAATGGACTATATAATAGGACGCAGTTGCTGCAATAACCGGAGAAGAACCTCAGAATTAAACTTCACTTGACCCAACCCATTAGCGCTTTGCACGTGCGCGATTTTGCCAGACTCACTTGCGCCTAGACTTGGCACGTGCTTGCATGAAAATACCAAAACTTCACGGCCATGCCCACTGACTTTGCGTGTATGACTTAAAGTATAGCGCTCTTAAAATAGGGCAGCTAATCGTTTCTGCAATGCTACATTGTTTTTTGCTGAATGACAGTGTTCAGAAGGTAAAACAGTGCTTTTCTTCTTTTCCTTTCTCATCCTCTTGTGTTCTCAGAACATGGATTCACTCTCTCTGAAGTTGCTGAAGGACAGACTGAATGTGCTGCCGAGTCTCTTGGTAACTCCTCCACTCCTCCAGCTCCAGTTCCATAAAGATGACGATCCGCGTTCACACTCCCGACCAGGTTTCCTCTGACTGCCCGACTGACACTCTTTATCAGTGTTGGGTGAGAGAATCAACTTCCTCTCCACCTGTGTGGAACATTATTTACTAGTTAAACAGTTTGAGTTTAATCTTGCTTTAAAGCCCTTTACATTCTTTATTTGATCCGGCTTGGATAAAACCCTAGTCTACCCCATCGTTTGGCTCCGTTCCGCGGTACATTTGCAACTCGTTGTTAAACTGACTCAAGTCCATAACAAGTGTGTGGTGAAAAGTGTTTGTGGGTGCAGTGTGTACCTCGTGTGTTTGTAGAGTGATGAGGTCAAGCTCTAGTCCTTTCTCTGTGCAGCTCTTCAGGGCATGAACGACTTCGGCATGCTCCGCCCACCTGCAGTCTGCACCATTCACAGCTACGATATAATCACCCTCACGGAGCCCCGCCTCCTAAAACACACTCGCAATGAGCATTAAAGGGTGAATCTCACTAATGACATTTCTTAGTCATATTTCTCTTCAAACTAAAAAATGAAACTGTATTTTGCATAAAGGAAATTAAGCATATTTGTTTATACTTACAATTGTTACATTTTACAATGTAAATATCTATATATATATATATACACACACACTGTTCAGCCACAACATTAAAACCACTGACAGGTGAAGTGTTTTACATTGATTATCTCATTACAATGGCACCTGTCGAGGGGTGGGATATATTAGGCAGCAAGTGAACAGTCAGTTCGTGAATTTCATGTGTTGGAAGTAGGAAAAACGGGCAAGTGTAAGGATCTGAGTGACTTTGACAAGGGCCAAATTGTGATGGCTAGACGACTTGGTCACGGCATCTCCAAAACGGCAGGTCTTGTGGGGTGTTCCCGGTATGCAGTGGTTAGTACCTACCAAAAGTGTTCCAAGGAAGGAGAACCGGTGAACCGGCGACAGGGTCATGGGTGCCCAAGGCTCAATGATGTGCGTGGGGAGCGAAGGCTAGCCTGTCTGCTCCGATCCCACAGAGGCTACTGTACTGTAATGTCCTGACATTCATGTGGATGTTACTTTGACATGTACCCCCTACCTAAAGATTGTTGCAGACCACGTACAACCCTTCAAGGCAGCGGTATTCCCTGATGGCAGTGGCCTCTTTCAGCAGGATAATGCGCCCTGCCACACTGCAAAAACTGTTCAGGAATGGTTTGAGGAACATGACAAAGAGTTCAAGGTGTTGACTTGGCCTCCAAATTCCCCAGATCTCAATCCGATTGAGCATCTATGGGATGTGCTAGACCAACAAGTCCAATCCATGGAGGCCCCACCTCGCAACTTACAGGACTTAAAGGATCTGCTGCTAACGTCTTTGTGCCAGATACCACAGGACACCTTCAGAGGTCTTGTGGAGTCCATGCCTCGACGGGTCAGAGCTGATTTGGCAGCACGAGGGGGACCTACACGATATTAGGCAGGTGGTTTTAATGTTGTGGCTGATCGGTGTAAATTATATATATATATATATATATATATATATATATATATATATTATATAGGCTAAAAAAATCTTTTTTTTCTAACTGTAACGGGAAAATATATATATATATATATATTTTTTTTTTTTAATTTATTTTGTATATGTTTTATTGCATTGCATTAATGAAAGCATGTATTTTTATTTTATTTTTTAAATCGGAAAAGTTTTAAAACAGCCTTCATTTTCTTAATGCTAAATATAGTAAAAAAAATAACCCGAAATGAAATATTTCTTTACAGTTTTTACAGAAACCATATTTTCATGTCAATTCTCCCTACATTTTTATTACTGAAATCCAGAAAACTGAAGTGAAATCAAGAAATGAAAAGCGTCCGGTCTGTACAAAATCATTTTTCTAAATTAAAATCAGCATAAATTAAATTCAACACAACAAACACAACAATGATGTATACTTACAGTGTAAATAATATATTATTTCTCTGCATTACAGTAATAACAATGAGATATTTTTTGCTTGCTTAATTGACCAAAAAATCTATATTTTCAAAATAAGCGTAATTTTTTTTAATGCAAAAATTTAGGGCTGTCAATTGATATTTTTAAAATGGACTTAATTACATGATGTGCCAATTAATTAATCGCAATTAATTGCATACCAGTATTTACTTAGAAAGGCCTCAAAATAAAGATGATTTTGCATATAATAATTAAAATAACTATATACAGTATACATATATTATACATTACATCATATACATACAGTTTATTGTGGCAGCAGACAGGTAAAGCATTTCTACACAACAAAAAAAATGGCTTAAAATTCAAATTATTATTATTTTTTTTTTTTTCATATCATTGAACATAACCCTATTATTAACCTACTTCCCTCTGCGCTATTTTTAATTGTTGGTCTATGTATTCATGCGTCAGATGGACACTTTTGGAGCGTCTCACTTTAGTTGCATCATGTCTCACAAATTTTCACACAAGTGTTTTTAGCATGCTGTTTCAAATTAAACGTAGTTTGAAACGTTGAAAAATGCGTCTCGAGATCCTAGCATTCTGTTGTGCTCGCTTCAGCTGTCAAGCACGTCTGTGGAAGGCTGTGCTGCCTGCTCGTTGGTCTGACGAGGCGTGTTGTGCTGACTGCCCCCTACTGCCACAAATTTGTAAAAACATCACAGAACTTGCCTATTGATCGAGGGCGTGATTAATCGTGTTCATTTCTTTGAACTTCATATAAATAGACAGCCCTACTAAAAATAACATTTCTTATTTTTTCTTTTGAATTTGTGGTGAAATAAGACCCAAAATGAAATATGACATTTCTTGACAGTTTTGTGCGATTCACCAAAAAGCATTAGACCCCAATTGTAAAGTTAAAAATACATACATGGCAAATAATTACATCCTGCTGCTCAGTATAGATAATGAGCAATGTGCATCTTTGACATGACAATGCAAACGTCTCTTACCGCAGCACATCCCCCTGGCAACACCCCGGCAACCAAAACTGGCGAATCACCTCGAAGTGTAAGACCAAGTCCCGCCTCTCCTCGAACCAAGCACACGTGACGCCCCACCCATCGGTTTCGAGCGGAGAACACAGAGAGGGGGCCCTGCACAAGTAGGAGGTAAACCGCACATGAACGTCAGACGATTGATTCCAGCATTACGTTTAGCATCTCTTAGTGTGCGTGTGAGAGTTACCAGTCGGTGGAAAATATCAGTCACTCTGACCGCACTGAAATCTGGAGTTTTAATATCAGGCTTCTGATGTGTGTGAGCTGTAGGAGACAGTTCAAAGGTCAGAGGTCAGGTTAAGATACTTATGATATGGCTATGTTTGGAATATATTCAATATGGATAATGTGCATATTATGCCATTTTTCTGTATGCATGGCATTTTTAATTTTGTGTGAATTGTTTTTACTTTTGGAAAGTTTAAACTTTACTAGAAGAAAGTTTAAAGCCTTGTCCCAAATGATGTGCTATACACTATGCACTCAGCTGTGTGGTGTATGAATTTTCGCAGTTTAGGACGATACTACATGGAACATAGGTTGTTTACTACATTCGTCGTTTAACAGCTAACAGAAGTGACGTTTTAATTGCATCCGATCTGTTGCGGCTAGCTTTAGCGTGTTAAGCCGGCACCACACTAGCAAACAACTCGATTTTGGCTGAGGGTGTCACACATGCAGACTGTTTTGCTGAGTCTCTTCTCACTCTCTTCAGTCGGAGGTTTGTCAAACTTGTCGATAAAATATAGTAGAGTGGTGACAAACATACCGACTCACCTCAACTCCCTCTCTCTGATTCCCTGTCACGTGGAGCTCACCGAAATAACAACAGGAGTCCCGCATGAGCATAAACGATTGTAAAAGAGTAATTTTGGATGCGATTCATGGAGTAGCTTTACCTAGAGACAGTGTGTGATTGTGTATTTATCCCCTCAAGGCTTGCTGTAGAACGTGTAAGTCCATATGTTGCTTTCGGTGAGTAAAGAAATTATGTTCAATAAAAACAGACTGTTGTGCCTCGGCAGTTTGGTTCCATTAGTAATTTAAGTGTAGGAGAACAATGCAGGAAAAACGCTTAGTGACAGAATCACTTTGGATTACAATCAGCGTTTGTGATTATATGCAGCTGAATGTGATAAATACGTTCAGATCAGCTCGACATCTTGTCAGTTCTTCAGTAAAAGAAGAAGCTCATTGGTCACTTGATGAGAACACAATGACAGAACCATTTTTTCAAGCAAGCTTGATGTGCTTTTTCAGTTTTTGAGTCCCGACGGTCAAGTGATAAACGACCTCCCACTGCGAAATGCTTTGTCTCCCTCTGCCTGGCCGGCGATGATGTAAATGAAGCTCACACCTGAAAATCACGGCTTTAGCCAACCTCAGTTCAACATTTGTATCTCAAACTACATACAAATTTACACAGTGTGGGGTGAATGCAAAGCATTCAACTCACATTTATAAGGTGCGTTCGTCACTAAAGTTTCGCTAGTTGCTACAGTCTCCATTATTTACAATTGTTTTGTCATATCAACATCGCGGCCAGGTAACTCCGCCCCTTCCACTGCGTATGACAAGTCGCGAGTGCTGAGTGCATGAAGTGTCCAACATTCCACACTCTGTGTTTTTTTTTTTTCTTCCCAATTTGGAATACCCAATTCCCAATGTGCTCTATGTCCTCATGGTGGCGTAGTGACTCGCCTCAATCCGGGTGGTGGAGGACGAATCTCAGTTGCCTCCATGTCTGAGACCGTCAATCCACGCATCTTATCACGTGGCTTGTTGAGCGCTTTACCGCGTGTGGAGGCTTCACGCTATTCTCTGTGGCATCCACGCACAACTCACCACGTGCCCCACCGAGAGCGAACCACATTATAGTGACCACAAGGAGGATACCCCATGTGACTTTACCCTCCCTAGCAACCGGGCCAATTTGGTTGCTTAGGAGACCTGGCTGGAGTCACGCAGCACGCCCTGTATTTGAACTCGCGACTCCAGGTGTGATAGTCAACGTCTTTACTCGCTGAGCTACCCAGCCCCCCCCCACACTTGTTTTGAATGTTGAAGAAGTGCATCATCCAAGTACTCGTAGCACTTATTTTTGTTGCATTTTCAATGTTAAAATAGTACTAGCACTACTTACACTACAAAATGACGTTAAATAGTGCAGAAGTGTGCGGTTTGGGATGCACCTTGACTTTGAGACTCAAGGAGACTGTACAAATCACTGCTTATATTACTTACTATGTAACTTTATTCCACTCACATTGTATCTCTGGAGCTTCTGCGACCTCACAGAAATCGTCTTCATGATCAATATCAGAGTATTTCTCCAGCGAGCATGCGTGAGCATGCGACAGAACTTCCTGCAGGATGTCCATCTTACGAAGCATTTTACACACACCGTGAAGACGCAAGGCTTCCTCGTGCCTTATGATCGCTTTACGAAGATGCGCTTTACCTTAAACATGTACAAAAAACATCAGTTTATCTTAACCTGCATTGTAACTGTAGTTCAGTATTCAGAAAATGCATTCGACTAGACAAACCCAGTCGCAGTCTGTCCTCTGGATCTTGAAGATTCAGTTTGTCCGGCTGTCTGGAGTGAACCTGGATCAGAGCTTTAATCTGTTGACCTTCATCATCATCATCATCATGATCAATCACACCTGGAAGATAAAAAAATCAGCCATGTTAACATTTCTAGCTGCATTAAAGGCAACATGAAATGCACTGACAACACATTTATTACTCACAATATGATATATTTGTGAGTGAAACAGGACATAATGTAGGGCGGGACTTGATTTTATCCATCGGGATTTGATTGGATTGTGACAAGTGGGCATGTGATATTATTGGTTAATATAGTCCCCCACCCAAGCGGCCGAAAAGGAAAGTCGTTTTAGAGGCGGAGTAAGTTGTTCCATCATTATGAATTGTATCCAGATTATGAAGACAAACATTTAATTTTTAAATGTAATTCTTAAATCTTTGGAATAGGGGGGCCTGGGTAGCTCAGTGGTAAAGACGCTGGCTACCACACCTGAAGTTCACGAGTTCGAATCCCAAGGCATGCTGAGTGACTCCAGCAAGGTCTCCTAAGCAACCAAATTGGCCCAGTTGCTAGGGAGGGTAGAGTCAAATGGGGTAAATTCCTTGTGGTTGCTATAATGTGGGTCGCTCTCAGTGGGGTGCGTGGTGAGTTGTGTGTGGATGCCGCAGAGAATAGCGTGAAGCCTCCACACGCGCTATGTCTCCGTGGTAACGTGCTCAACAAGCCACATGATAAGAGTGCATGGATTGACGGTCTCAGATGCGGCGGTAGCTGAGATTCATCCTCCACCACCCAGATTGAGGCGAATCACTACGCCACCACGAGGACTTAGAGCGCATTGGGAATTGGGCATTCCAAATTGGGAGAAAAAGGGGAGAAAAATTCTTCCCCCCCCCAAAAAGCATGAAGCATGCACAATAAGACCAAAAATGAGTATTGACCAAGTAAATATCGGCTGCATCCCAATTTGCATACTTGTGCACTCTTTTTGTGATGGAAAAGTGTCTACTCTTTAGTGTGTAGCAAAAACTGTTGCACGTACTATCATGTTATAAAATCGAGTCTTGAAATCCCATATTAGAGAAGAAACAGAAGAGAAGCGCATCACTGAAGATCTGTCGTGGGGTGGAGAGCCGCTGATGTTTTGATATAATTATGCATGTAGTAATGTGTAGTTAAAGCAAACCAAACATCTCTTTTCCTATCGTTATCCATGTTTGTAGTTTTTCCACATATGACAAATGTAGTTCTGAAGCGAATGGTCAAACCCTTCTTCCGTCGAGCAATGGATTGTGGCCAATATTAGCCGAAAAAGTGCTCACGGATCCACACTTCGAAGATCTACTGGAACTATCAGACAATCCGGGCAACTTTGGGACACTCATTTCCACATACTATGATTTGGGACACCCTAACTCTAATCTAGGATACAGTTTAGGGCGGACAGGTTCCGGATTGGGATGCAGGGATGGTCTTTAACAGCACAATGTTTGTAAAACGCCAATGAACAAATGTTTGCTGTGAGTAGTCAGAAAACACGTGATCTATAACACACTTTGAGAGTCTCACCTGAGTAGTCACACAGTGCCACAGCGGTGTAGTAATGAGCCAGTGCTCTGAAATGATGTGTTTTGACTTGAACCATCGAAATCCAGGAGAACGGAACATAATCCTTTAGTAAAGGGACTGACATCGCTTGAAGAACCAGAGAATACACATCTGATACCTACACACACACACACATACACAAAACATATTAACAAGTACATAATATCTGTTTGTTTTGAGGAATAATCAAGACACCATGAATTTGTAAATGGCTCATTGACAAATGAGGTTGTGTGTAATGAAAGATCTTTTAAAAATGTAGTATAAAACATGCATCAAGTTTGTAGAAAGGTAATCTTTGTGTCCATGTTGGCTTCATAAATTTCAATAAACGTTAAAAAAATATTTTTAATGACTTTAAAGACATCAAATGGCGTAACCATCAAGTATAAAGGTATTCAAAATATTTCCCTTGCACCTTGAGTACCTGAGAGTGTACTCATCAATACAAGATCTTGGCCAAAAATTAATGCAACTCCAGATGGAAATAAATGTTGTGACGTTGCATACGGTTGTTGAAACAATGCCGCGACGAATGCGCGCCGTAATCAAAGCTAAAGGCGGTCCAACGAAATATTCGAGTATGTGACTCTTTTTTTGGCCAGGCAACGTATTATGATTTCCTTAAGGTCACTCCATTTGACCTTAACAAAATGTACCTTTTATAAAAATGACAAAATACTTGATATTTTTAAAAACCTCACACACCGTCATGAGGGTATTTTTTTCTCCCCAATCTGGAATGCCCAATTCCCAATGCGCTCTAAGTCCTCGTGGTGGCATAGTGACTTGCCTCAATCCAGGTGGCGGAGGATGAATCTCAGTTGCCTCCGCGTCTGAGACAGTCAATCCGTGCATCTTATCACATGGCATGTTGAGCGCGTTACCGTGGAGATGTAGTGCGTGTGGAGGCTTCACGCTATTCTCCGTGGCATCCACGCACAACTCACCACGTGCCCCAACCAGAGAGCGAGAACCACATTATAGCTACCACGAGGAGGTTACCCCATGTGACTCTACCCTCCCTAGCAACCGGGCCAATTTGGTTGCTTAGGAGACCTGACTGGAGTCTCTCAGCCCACCTTGGATTCGAACTCGCAACTCAAAGGATATTATAAAAAATAAAAAATATCAAAATGACTCTGAACTCCGAAATTAAAACCATGATCATCATTGTAGAGGTGTATTTTGTGAGGAACTGAATTTTTTATAACTTAATACATCCTGTCAAAAAAGAAAAGTGAGCGTCACATCATTGACTCTTCTCTGTGCGTGTGTTTATGCGTGTTTTGTACCCTTGCTGCTTCCTGGGCTGCTTGTAAAAGCAGATTCAGATTGTTGTCCTGCATGTTAAGAATGACTTGCTCACACACACACTCCTGAACCTGAAAGAAAAATCACACATGAGATCAAACTGTGCCAAGATACCAAAATCTTCAATCAAAACTAAGACTGTATTTACACTGCAATGCATAAAGCACAGATCCAATATTTTGAACACGCCCCATCTGTTTACATTCACTTAAAACATAAACATACTCGGTTACATTAATTACCTGCCAAGACACACTAGGCTGTCACTCAGCACTATTTAGCATCGTTTGAACTTTTGTATGAATGGCAACAAACATGCATTTTACTTGCAATTGTTCATGGAAATATCGATAAACATCACAAGAATACAATTAATTCTTCCCCCACAATTCACGCATAAGAATTTCCATGCATGCATTCATTAACCTTACCTGAGCGCCACTGAGTGATGATTTCATAGCAGAGACTGTCTGTCACATAACTTTAGCCATGTTTGTATCCACGTCACTGATTAAGGAAGGAAGTTTACATGCTCCATACCATGGATAAACGAAAAATTGCTCTTTGTTTTCATGCTATTCTCTTCTAGAAATACTGGAGAGGTTCGCTCTTGCCATTTATTCCACTGCAGTTCATAAATTCTTCACGTGTAAATGAACTAAATATTTATCATTGATGTCAACCACACTGTGGTAAAATATGTGCACACAAAATCAGCCTCAAGTGTATCGTAAAACCTTCTGGTAGACTTACTCTGGTAGGGCTTTCACCTGTTTGAATATCGATGAATGCAAATTTCTTTAATCTTTATAATGTCTCTTCAATTCAAAATGCATGCTTGACATTTCATATTTGCTTTACACTTCATACCTCCAGAATAACGTGCATGCACAGATATAAACCAAAACTCTGTTTAAGCAGATTTTAATGTCAGAAAAATTAGGAGAATCGAATACAAGTGTTAAGACGCAGGTCAGATGTCCAGTGTAAATGCAGCCTAAGAGATGTAATTCATATCCTTACAAACAGCTAACATTACTGTAGATATTTAGATTCAGATGTACTCTTAATAATGTTCTTTTTGTAAGTTCATATCGCATATACACCTGACTTTTAACCTACTTTAATTTTCATTACCTGAGCTACCATGAGGCGCACCAGCATGCTGAGAGCCGGAGCGCTCATATCCAGACTGGGAGCATGAGAGAAATTCTCCTGCAGGTACAGAAACGCACCTGTACACACACACACACACACACACACACACGACATCACATATCATACACACTCTTATTAAATAAACAGAGAGCTACAAACAAACCTCTTATTTTTGTTTTTCATCAGAATATCAGGTACATATAATCAGGTAATTATTTATTCAAGTTGTTTTTTTTGTTTTTTTTTGACGGGGTAGAAATAATGTAATGCATAAAGGTTAGTAATAACTATTGCTACATCGCATTGGTGGTCCCTAATGTCTATAGCAGTTAAGAACCTGGTACTTTGGCCCTGAGGTGGAAAAAATAGGTGGAGAGTAACCAAAATCAGACAGACAAACAGTCAGTACCTGCTGCCCTCTGGAAAGCATCAATGGCATTTTGAATGGCAGGCAGTGTTGAACGGTCTTGTCTGGCTCCAATCTGAGTATAAAGTGCTCCAATGTTAAACAAAACACTGCCTTTCTCAAACGCCAGCGCTCTCTGAACCGACGGCACACCGGTCAGTGAGTCATACCTGCAATGAGACAGCCCACCATCTATAATCCAGTCATACATACAAATGCAGTCTGACCTGATTTTGCACTCTAATCAATGATAATTTATTTCATTACAAATATGAAAGTGTTTGTATAAGAGGTGCAAAATATATCAATAGTTAAAAATGCACATCGAGACCCTTGCATTCTGTTCCATCCAATTATTTTTGAATATAAAAACACGACAGAATCCCTGACAGGATTTCTGAGTAAAATAAATATGCCTGTTATACTCTAATAGTTGTGACCTTTACACCAATATGACACATGACCATCTGATCTTTATAATGTTTATGCTGATTTATATCATCATGATGAATTTATGAATTTCACTGTAGATCGGATTGCCTATATGCCTTGTAAAGTCCAGTTTTTGTGTCAACTGAGTGTTTTATAATTTCTTAGTTAATAAGCTAGCCACTCCAGTTGAAAGGGTTAAAACAAAGAGTAAAATTATATGTTATAGGCCATTACAAACTGTTGATTATCCGTTATAGGGGATAACAAGCTGTGGATATCGGTAACTGGCCATAACAAGCTGTTGATTATCTGTTATTGGCCATATCAAGATGTTGGTTATCGGCCATAACAAGCTGTTGATTATCAGTTATCAGCCATGACAAGCTGTGGATATCGGTTATTGGCCATAACAAGCTGTTGATTATCCGTTATTGGCTATAACAAGCTGTTGATTATCCGTTTTTGCGCATAACATGCTGTTCATTATCCTTTATCAGCCATAATAAGCTGTTTATTAACAGTTATTGGCTATATCAAGCTGTTCATATCAGTTAACGACCATAACAAACTGTTGATTATCAGTCATCATCCATAATACGTTGTGGATATCGGTTATCGGCCATATCAAGCGGTTGATTATCGGTTGTAGGCCTTAAAACACTGTTTATTATCTGTTATCGGCCATAACTATCTGTTGATTAACGGTTATTGGACATATCAAGCTGCTGATTATCAATTATCAGACATTACAAGCTGTTCATAACAGTTATTGGCCATAACAAGCTGTTGATTATACGTTATCAGATATAACCAGCTGTTCATAACGGTTATCGGCCATAACAATCTGTGGATATCGGTTATTGGCCATAAGCTGTTGATATTGGTTATTGGCCATAACAAGCTGTTGATTATCGATTATTAGCCATAACAAGCTGTTGATATCCGTTATTGGCAATAACAAGCTGTTTATTATCATTTATTGGCCATAACAAGCTGTTGATATTGGTTATTGGCCATAACAAGCTGTTGATTATCGATTATTAGCCATAACAAGCTGTTGATATCCGTTATTGGCAATAACAAGCTGTTTATTATCATTTATTGGCCATAACAAGCTGTTGATATCCGTTATCGGCCATAACAAGCTGTTGATTATTGGTTATTGGTCATAAGCTGCTGATATCCATTATCGGCCATAACAAGCTGTTGATTAACAGTTATCGGCCATAACCAGCTGCTGATTATCGCTTATCGGCCATAACCAGCTGCTGATTATCGCTTATCGGCCATAACCAGCTGCTGATTATCGCTTATCGGCCATAACCAGCTGCTGATTATCGCTTATCGGCCATAACCAGCTGCTGATTATCGCTTATCGGCCATAACCAGCTGCTGATTATCGGTCATCGGCCATAACCAGCTGCTGATTATCGCTCATCGGCCATAACCAGCTGCTGATTATCGCTCATCGGCCATAACCAGCTGCTGATTATCGGTCATCGGCCATAACCAGCTGCTGATTATCGGTCATCGGCCATAACCAGCTGCTGATTATCGGTCATCGGCCATAACCAGCTGCTGATTATCGCTCATCGGCCATAACCAGCTGCTGATTATCGCTCATCGGCCATAACCAGCTGCTGATTATCGCTCATCGGCCATAACCAGCTGCTGATTATCGCTCATCGGCCATAACCAGCTGCTGATTATCGCTCATCGGCCATAACCAGCTGCTGATTATCGCTCATCGGCCATAACCAGCTGCTGATTATCGGTCATCGGCCATAACCAGCTGCTGATTATCGCTCATCGGCCATAACCAGCTGCTGATTATCGCTCATCGGCCATAACCAGCTGCTGATTATCGCTCATCGGCCATAACCAGCTGCTGATTATCGGTCATCGGCCATAACCAGCTGCTGATTATCGGTCATCGGCCATAACCAGCTGCTGATTATCGGTCATCGGCCATAACCAGCTGCTGATTATCGCTCATCGGCCATAACCAGCTGCTGATTATCGGTCATCGGCCATAACCAGCTGCTGATTATCGGCTCATCGGCCATAACCAGCTGCTGATTATCGCTCATCGGCCATAACCAGCTGCTGATTATCGGTCATCGGCCATAACCAGCTGCTGATTATCGCTCATCGGCCATAACCAGCTGCTGATTATCGCTCATCGGCCATAACCAGCTGCTGATTATCGGTCATCGGCCATAACCAGCTGCTGATTATCGGTCATCGGCCATAACCAGCTGCTGATTATCGCTCATCGGCCATAACCAGCTGCTGATTATCGCTCATCGGCCATAACCAGCTGCTGATTATCGCTCATCGGCCATAACCAGCTGCTGATTATCGCTCATCGGCCATAACCAGCTGCTGATTATCGCTCATCGGCCATAACCAGCTGCTGATTATCGCTCATCGGCCATAACCAGCTGCTGATTATCGCTCATCGGCCATAACCAGCTGCTGATTATCGCTCATCGGCCATAACCAGCTGCTGATTATCGCTCATCGGCCATAACCAGCTGCTGATTATCGGTCATCGGCCATAACCAGCTGCTGATTATCGCTCATCGGCCATAACCAGCTGCTGATTATCGGTCATCGGCCATAACCAGCTGCTGATTATCGGTCATCGGCCATAACCAGCTGCTGATTATCGCTCATCGGCCATAACCAGCTGCTGATTATCGCTCATCGGCCATAACCAGCTGCTGATTATCGCTTATCGGCCATAACCAGCTGCTGATTATCGCTTATCGGCCATAACCAGCTGCTGATTATCGGTTATCGGCCATAACCAGCTGCTGATTATCGGTTATCGGCCATAACCAGCTGCTGATTATCGGTTATCGGCCATAACCAGCTGTTGATATCCGTTATCGGCCAAAACAAGCTGTTGATATCCGTTATCGGCCATAACAAGCTGTTGATATCCGTTATCGGCCATAACAAGCTGTTGATTAATTAGTGGTTACTGGCCATAACAAGCTGCTAATATCGGTTATTGGCCATAACAAGCTGTGGATATCGGTTATTGGCCATAACAAGCTGTGGATATCGGTTATTGGCCATAACAAGCTGTGGATATCCGTTATCGGCCATAACAAGCTGTTGATTATCGATTATCGGCCATAACAAGCTGTTGATATCCGTTATCGGCCATAACAAGCTGTTGATATCCGTTATCGGCCATAACAAGCTGTTGATATCCGTTATCGGCCATAACAAGCTGTTGATTAATTAATGGTTACTGGCCATAACAAGCTGTGGATATCGGTTATTGGCCATAACAAGCTGTGGATATCGGTTATTGGCCATAACAAGCTGTTGATATCTGTTATCGGCCATAACAAGCTGTTGATTATCAATTATTGGCCATAACAAGCTGTTGATATCCGTTATCAGACATAAGCTGTTGATTATTGGTTATTGGCCATAACAAGCTGCTTATATCAATTATTGGCCATAACAAGCTGTTGATATCCGTCATCGGCCATAACAAGCTGTTGATTATCAATTATTGACCATAACAAGCTGTTGATATCCGTTATCAGACATAAGCTGTTGATTATTGGTTACTGGCCATAACAAGCTGCTTATATCAATTATTGGCCATAACAAGCTGTTGATATCCGTCATCGGCCATAACAAGCTGTTGATTAATTGTTATTGGCCATAACAAGCTGCTGATATCGGTTATTGGCTATAACAAGCTGTTGATATCGGTTATTGGCCATAACAAGCTGTTGATTATTGGCCATTACCAGCTGTTGATATCTGTTATAGGTCAAAACAAACAGTTGATATCGGTTATCAGCCATAACAAACTGTTGAGATCGGTTATCAGCGATAACAAACTGTTAATTATCAGTTATTGGCCATTACCAGCTGTTGATGTCAGTTATCGGCTATCACAAGCTGTCGATTATTGGTTATTGGCCATAACAATCTGTTTATTATTGTTATCGACCACTACAAACTGATGATTATCCGTTATCAGCCACATCAAGCTGATGATATAGTTATCTGCCATAATTAGCTGTTGATTAACAATTATTGGTGTATCAAGCTGCTGATAATATGCTATTATATCAGTTATTGGCCACAACAAGCTGTTGATCATCTGTTATCAGCCATAATAAGCTGTTGATGTCGGTTATTGGCCATTACCAGCTGCTGATATCAGATAGCGGCCATAACAAGCTGTTGATTATTGGCCATTACCAGCTGTTGATATCTGTTATAGGTCAAAACATACAGTTGATATTGGTTATCAGCCATAACAAGCTGTTGATATTGGTTATCGGCCATAACAAACTGTTGAAATCGGCTATCGGCCATAACAAACTGTTGAGATCGGTTATCAGCGATAACAAACTGTTAATTATCAGTTATTGGCCATTACCAGCTGTTGATATCCGTTATTGGTCAAGACAAACTGTTGATATTGGTTATCAGCATAAACAAACTGTTGATTATCGGCCATAACAAACTGTTGATATCGGTTATCGGCCATAACAAACTGTTGATATGGATTATCAAGAATAACAAACTGTTGATTATCAGTTATCGGGTATAACAAGCTGTTGATTATTGAACATCGGCTTGAGAAATTCCATATTGCATCATCCCTTGTTTGTATGCTATAAATTGTTCCTCACCAGTGAAAATGAATTCCCAGACTTCTGTGTGGTGAAAAGAAGCGTTGATCTAGGAAATAGAGCTGATTGTAATATTCCATCAACAGCTCCTGACCCGCATCATTCCGACTGGGAGTTCGCATGGCCTTTGAAAAGAGAAAGATCGTTCAGAAGTTACAAATATGAATAATCACTTCACTGATGAATCTGTTTAGATATGTTAGTTCTGCGGTAATCATTGCATTTGTTGGAAAACTCACCTGTCTCAGTTCCATAAATACCCGGATCTCATTCAGGTATAGAGAAGCGTCCTCACTGTAATGTTCCCTGATAAAGTCCTAATGATATAAAAAGGTTTAAGCATCATGTGAGTAGACATTCGCCCTCGGTGCATTTGCTCTCTGTGATCGAGGGCAGACTGAATGTTGATCTTACCTGAAGAGGGACAGTCAGATCAATTTCTTTAGTCTCTTTCAACCCCAGTGGAATCATGGGAACATTTACTGTCTCACTGTGACAAAAAGATGATTTGTTTGTGAGCGTTTAAAACCTGCATACTGCAAGTTAAACCAGAAGTCTCTTGAAAACGATATATACTGTACCTTGAACAGGGCTCCAAACTTAATAAAAATTAAACTTTTAGGACCCAAATTACTTTTTTTAGTTGCAAAATTACAGACAAACTAAAAGTGTGTGTGTATGTGTGTGTTACACACCTCTCAGTCTGGTAGACGTTCATGTTGCTGTTTAGTTCCTCTAATTCTTCTTTCAAAAGCTGAAGATTAGAGTTCACGAAACTCAGTTCTAACGCCACAGTCTCCTTTACCTTCTGATTAGTGCTGGCCCTGAGAAATACAAATCATATACAACAACATCAAACACACATTACAGCCATTGTTGGACATAAACAGAAGAGCACAGAGAGGCATGTCACTGATCATTTCCTGTTAGTTCTGGATCATGCAGGGTGGTTTTCAGGGTGTATGTTTTCACACCTGTAGAGATTTTCCGCTCCAGTCCGCAGTCGAAGCTCACGGTTGATCTGTTGGTTGAGTTTAGCTCGACGCTGCTGTAGTTTACTGCGTTGGGTTGATGCGAGGGGGTCACATCCCTTAAACACAAACCATGTAATCACTTGCAATTTGCATCTATTGGATACAGTCTAACTGCCATTTAAGCATTTGAATATAACTTGACATTTTGGGTTCTGTTGTGCATGCTTGATATTTCCTGCACGTGCAGTTAAAGGAATATTCCGGGTTCAATACAAGTTAAGCTCAATCGACAGCATTTGTGGCTTAATGTCGATTACCACAAAAATGTATTTCGACTCGTCCCTCCTTTTCTTTAATAAAAGCAAAAATCTGTGTTCCAGTGAGGCACTTACAATGGAAGTCAATGGGGTCAATCTGTAAACCTTAAAATACTCACGGTTTCAAAAGTATAGCCACAAGACTTCCCTTATAAGTGCCTCACTGTAACATATGTGTGTGTGTGTGTGTGTGTGTGTGTGTGTGCATAAACAGATAAAATACCACTGATAAAACCATACCATAGTAAAACAATAATATACGATGGAATATGAATAAGGTAATCCTTTAGACCACAAACTATGGCATTACAATGGTGATTAAAAAAATGATCATACTCGTATTACATTCAATTTGCACGTGTACTTCAAAGAGTTCCATGGTAATAACAATGTATTGTTTAAAGAAATACCTTGAAAAATGAACATGGTAATCACTCACTTTGGTATTTAGAACCAAATACTATGGTATTACCATGCTATTCTTTGACTTACTTAGGAGTACCATGTAAATATTGTGGTATATGAGTATGGTAATAATTTAGAATCAAACACTATTCTTTTGCCATCGTACCATGTCCAAAAAACGTGTTAATATCATGGTACATTTTAAGCGACTTCTTTAAATCATTATTTTGTTACTTTCTGCATTTTAAAAACAACAACGCAATAAAAATAATAAGCTCTTTAAACTTCACCCACCTTCCGGACGGATTCCGTCGAACCCCCGGACTCTGCTGTGAGTGCACCTATATCCTCTTCTGATCCAGACTCCGACATCATGAACTCACCTGTATGAACGCAACACCTGTTATAATATTAGCGCGTGCACGGGCTCGTGCACTCACAGTAACGCCACAGGTCGCGTGCACATTATTAAACTGCGCAAACGTAAACACCGCTATCACAAGACAAACTCCGCTCTAACGCCACATCTCTGTGTAATCTATGTATTCTAGGCACGTCTTTATAACAGATGAGTACATTTAATCCATCTACATAACGCGTTTTTTAATAAAACAAATTTACGCGAAATCACAAAATCCACTTGTTGCCAGTTCGAGCACGACAAGCCACAGTTGATCTCGTGTCTGGTGTCCTTGTGATTCAGCCAATAGGACAGCGCTGTTTCTGATTGACATCTGCACTGGCGAATCACAGCCCGATAAATAGACCTGATTGACAGCTGAAACGTCCAATGAGATGACGGCGGTGGGGATAAAGGGCGATTTGGAGCGGAAAACTAATCGTTGCCCCTGGCAACACTGAGACGTCGGGTGAGTTGGTGCTTGAGTCATGACAAAGGCATTATATTTGTTCTGAATCAAAGTATTTTCATTAAAACTCTTAAAGCCCCCACAGTCCTGTATTTATCTGTGATAAACGCAAAACACACTCTAAATGTAAAATAATAAAAATAAATAAATAAATAAATATAGACATCCACCACATCTACTCTGCAGTTTTAATGAACTGCAAAACATCATAATTTGGTGCTAATTAAAAAAAAAAAAAAAAAACAATTTTTTTTTTTTTTTTTTAATTTTTTATTTTTGCCATGTAAATTGATGTACTAAAACCCTAAATTGAAATGTTAAAAAATTAAAAACAAACTAGACCAAAAAACTTTGATGTGACTGGGTATTAGTATACTAACTAACTATAACCTATTCGTATCATATAAAAAAAAGTTGGAAATCTCCAGTGTAGTACGCAGCTAGTATGCAACGATAAACTCACTATGTTCTTTAATTAGCGAGTTATCAGAAGCAACATCAGAAATAAAGTTACTTTGCATTTTGGCTAGGTTTTGTGTTAAAAAAAAAAAAAAAGTCTTAATTTTTGGCAGTCCGATCAAATATTGAGATCAAATAATGAAGTACCCATTGTAACCGGCTCTGTTTGTAAACTGCACATTTTAGCAACGCAGTAGGTCATCCAAGTATTCTTCATATTTTTAGCAGTACACATACTGCAGAAATATACACTCAAAAATATTTCGGTAACCCTTGTGCGACCTTCGGGACATTTTTGTCTTTTTTATTTTTGTTCTTTTCGATCATTTTGGCTGTGTTAATGCCAACGGCATACATTTTGCCAAAGGTGTGTATCTTTGGAGACATTTTTATATTTCAACCTCAGTTCCTATAATATATCTATAATACACTGTGTACACAAAATAGTTACACTCAGGACCTTCAGGACAAAAATGTCCCCATTGAAACCCATTAAACTGTAATATTTGATCCTAGTGCCATTAAAGCATAAAATCATGAATTCTATAATATTATGCTTTCATTCCGGAGCCCTGGCTTCAAAATGTACATTTTTGTATTTTCCACCAGATGGCGCTATTTTTCTCATGTTTAGCATATGGAGCAAATACATGCTTTTCCCCTATTCTCTGTTTGCTGTATTATAGAGCACTGCAGGCATTTAAAGGGTTAAAATCCTGAAAATGAATGAATATTTGGTAGTTATGATCAGGACTGATGTTGGTTAAAAAAATTAACTCATTGAAAGTGGAAAATAATATTAATATATAATATTATTATGGCAGTATTTTTGACTGACATTTTTGTCCTATGAGTAACTTTTTTTTATTGATGCACAAGGGTTAATTGAATTTGTAATTTAATGTCTTTCATTCAGATTAAGTCTGGTTCATTGGGCCAACATAATTTAGTTGGATTAGGTCAAATCAATGTCCTATAGTAGTTTTAACTCAACTCAATTTACTAAGGTTTTATTCAGTTAATTTTCTCATGTTGGTCCAACTTAATTTATTTTAGTAATCATTAGTATATGCCAGGTGAGCAAATGTAAGGACAGTGAAACCGTTGCACTGTCAATTTTATTTAATATAACAGAACATTAAACATTAACAAATCTCCTCATATTCTCATCTTGCTCAAAAATGCATAAAATAACACTGAATTTTGACACTTGTTCTCTCAATCCAACTGTTCCTTTACATCACAAGTGCAATGCTCTTTCAATTTGATGACACTTAAATAAGCTTGTAAATGTAGTTGATTATTCAACGCAGACGTTAAAATAAGTCATGTGCTATAGTAAAAATGTTTAGAGGAACAGAGCAAAAAGTAAGTGTTTATGAACTGATAATCTGCCCAAAACTCGTGATTTGTGTGAAAGGAGATAAAAGTCATTGTTGTTTTAGTGTCTCTAGTGTTCATTCAACCAGGAAATTGCCGTGTTACGTACAACAGGCCACATAAAAATCATTTTGCAGACATGTATTTATTGTTACAGACATGTATTTATTGATTCTATGTCCAGGTTGTGAATGCCAGTGGGGGAGAAATATTTTCAGAGACAGTAAAAAGGCGACTTAACAAACCAATCGAATTAAACAAAATTCCTCTCTCACACAATACCCTCTCTTGATTTCATTCTAGCTAGGAGAAATGTTACTTTTTACTTTTTTTAATACTTAAGTACAATTTAATGTGAATACTTTTTTACTTTCACTCAAGTAGGTTTTTGGGTTGATACTTGTACTTGAGTAAAATTTTCCTTCTAACTAGGTACATTATACAATATATATATATATATATATATATATATATATATATATATATATATATATATATATATATACAGGTGCATCTCAATAAATTAGAATTTCGTGGAAAAGTTCATTTATTTCAGTAATTCAACTCAAATTGTGAAACTCATGTATTAAATAAATTCAATGCACACAGACTGAAGTAGTTTAAGTCTTTGGTTCTTTTAATTGTGATGATTTTGGCTCACATTTAACAAAAACCCACCAATTCACTATCTCAACAAATTAGAATACATCATAAGACCAATAAAAAAAACATTTTTAGTGAATTGTTGGCCTTCTGAAAAGTATGTTCATTTACTGTATATGTACTCAATACTTGGTAGGGGCTCCTTTTGCTTTAATTACTGCCTCAATTCGGCGTGGCATGGAGGTGATCAGTTTGTGGTACTGCTGAGGTGGTATGGAAGCCCAGGTTTCTTTGACAGTGGCCTTCAGCTCATCAGCATTTTTTGGTCTCTTGTTTCTCATTTTCCTCTTGACAATACCCCATAGATTCTCTATGGGGTTCAGGTCTGGTGAGTTTGCTGGCCAGTCAAGCACACCAACACCATGGTCATTATCCAACTTTTGGTGCTTTTGGCAGTGTGGGCAGGTGCCAAATCCTGCTGGAAAATGAAATCAGCATCTTTAAAAAGCTGGTCAGCAGAAGGAAGCATGAAGTGCTCCAAAATTTCTTGGTCAAACGGGTGCAGTGACTTTGGTTTTCAAAAAACACAATGGACCAACACCAGCAGATGACATTGCACCCCAAATCATCACAGACTGTGGAAACTTAACACTGGACTTCAAGCAACTTGGGCTATGAGCTTCTCCACCCTTCCTCCAGACTCTAGGACCTTGGTTACCAAATGAAATACAAAACTTGCTCTCATCTGAAAAGAGGACTTTGGAACACTGGGCAACAGTCCAATTCTTCTTCTCCTTAGCCCAGGTAAGACGCCTCTGACGTTGTCTGTGGTTCAGGAGTGGCTTAACAAGAGGAATACGACAACTGTAGCCAAATTCCTTGACATGTCTGGTGTGTGGTGGCTCTTGATGCCTTGACCCCAGCCTCAGTCCATTCCTTGTGAAGTTCACCCAAATTCTTGAATCGATTTTAGCTGGACAATCATAAGGCTGCGGTTCTCTCGGTTGGTTGTGCATCTTTTTCTTCCACGCTTTTTCCTTCCACTCAACTTTCTGTTAACATGCTTGGATACAGCACTCTGTGAACAGCCAGCTTCTTTGGCAATGAATGTTTGTGGCTTACCCTCCTTGTGAAGGGTGTCAATGATTGTCTTCTGGACAACTGTCAGATCAGCAGTCTTCCCCATGATTGTGTAGCCTAGTGAACCAAACTGAGAGACCATTTTGAAGGCTCAGGAAACCTTTGCAGGTGTTTTGAGTTGATTAGCTGATTGGCATGTCAAAATATTCTAATTTGTTGAGATAGTGAATTGGTGGGTTTTTGTTAAATGTGAGCCAAAATCATCACAATTAAAAGAACCAAAGACTTAAACTACTTCAGTCTGTGTGCATTGAATTTATTTAATACACGAGTTTCACAATTTGAGTTGAATTACTGAAATAAATGAACTTTTCCACGACATTCTAATTTATTGAGATGCACCTGTATATATATATAGACACACACCATGGTCTTTTCAAATACTCTACTCTGATTGGATGAAATCTGTGCGTTAAAACAGTTTAATGCACAGTTAGTTCCAGTCAGTTTTAATCACCGTTCTAAATTAATGCGCCTACTCTGCTGTCCACCATATTGAGACATTGCGAGAGTTTTACGCCTCTGTTCAAATGACTTCCGGGCGCGAATATTGTCTTAGAGCTGGGATTAACCATCACATCACAAAAAACATCATCAAGTCATGCAGTCCCATCTTTAAATCAACTTTGAAGCGCTAAAGGAAACACAGAAAAGACAACAGTGTTCATCAGCCCTGTATTACTCACACATAGTGCTTGTGAGGAAAGTATGGTTTGACATTCAGCTGTTTTGCACGGAGTGGGAGAGAAGGTAACCGTGAACCATCAAATGTGTCTTTCGGTGTCTGGCAAGATGAGGCAAGAAGATATAAATTGTAATATGACAAACATTATCTAAAATTGCTGCACTGCTCAACATTTGCGCTAGAGGGTGCCCCACGATCACACGTCACTGAATGAAGCTCTGAATGGAGAGACTGTTTCATAACACGCAGCCTTTTGCTGTTTTGTAATCGTGCAATCAGACATTGCGATTTCATTCTAAATTCAATCAATCCTACAGCCTTAATGGATACCATATGGATGTTTCAGAGGTGAAAGTCTGCAGATTTAGAGCGTTTTGGGTGATTTCCCCCTCACCATGGACAGTAAGTTCTACTTTTACAATTGTCACATCAGCAACGCCTGTTTTTCCCCATTAATGTGAAAATGACAAAGAACAGGAATTAAATATTACATGTTCTGAGGAGTGCCAACCATTTTACATTATGTAGCTATTATTATTTCTGGATTGAGTACTTAAATTCACAGTTTTTAAAGAGTGTTTGGTCTCCAAACAACTGTGATATTATCGCACTACTTTATCTCTATGTCTGATTTAGACGGGCAGAACTCTAGATCTAATGACCCGTAGATAAAGTCAACCGTTATTGTTATCTGTAACAAGGTTCAATGGAAAGGAGGAGGTGGAAACCGGACGAACCCTCAAAATAATGTTTAATGATAAATTAAAACAAAAAGACACACAACACAAACACACACTGCAGCTGCATGTGGCTCCCTCTCCCGAACTGCTGAGTTGAGCCGCACTTATCCCTCTCCACTTATCCCTCTCCTCGGCTGATTTGATCAATTGGGGGCCGGGCGTGCGTAGGGCACTGCCCTTTCGGCCCCGCCTTTCCCCGCCTCTCTAGGGTTGGGGAGGGGGATGAGGGGAAGAAAAAAAAAGAGGAGAGGGAAAGGGCAAAGCGGAGCCCAGCCCAGCCCTCAGCCACTCCCCAACCTCTAGCGGACGAAAGCCGCTCCTCCCCGGGTAGATCGGAGCAAGTCCTCCGGCCCCTGGCGGATGGAATGCCCCTCTGCATTTGGCGGCCGGTAGGGAACTCCTCCACCCCTGGCAGCGGCTCCACCACTCTATGTGGCTTGCAGCGAGCCCCTCCTCCCCTTGTGGACGATGGCCGTTCCTCCGTGTCCAGGTGGCCGGCAGCAACTCCTCCGTCCCCCAGCAGATGGCCGTGGCTGCTCCTTTAGGTTGGCTGGTAGTGGCGAGGAATCCACGATAGCGTATCCCTCCTCCTTCCCGGGCTTCGGCACCAATGTAACAAGGTTCAATGGAAAGGATGAGGCGGGAACCGGATGAACCCTCAAAATATTGTTTAATGGTAAATTAAAACAAAAAGATACACAACACAAACACACACACTGCAGCTGCAAGTGGCTCCCTCTCCTCGGTTTATTAGCTTGATCGCCCTCCTCCTCGTCACATTATCCTTCCAGTCAAAATTTGCACTGTAAAAATCAGTGACAGCTGTAACTAATCAGTGCTGGCAGTCCCTTGCCAGCATTTGGTATAAGCGGGATAATCCACGGCTAGATGTGCGTGAAACGTTTTGAATGCATTGGCATCGTGTGGTTCTTCACCTTAATATCTTTTTAAATTACAAACTACAGTTTTTAAGTACATCTATATATATATATATATATATATATATAGTTACATGTTAATTGTTTACATGCTTAATTTGTACTATTTATAAGTATTTACACAGACATGTAGAACAAGTGCTAAAATGGTACTGTCTTTTTAAGAACAGGGGCAGTTCAGCAAGCATCCTACAGAAGAGTTTTGTTTGAGGGCACATTAATGAGAATCACACAGCTTCTTTACCACATCTGTGACATGTGTGATTTATTTATTTTTCCCCTTTTTCACCCAATTTGAAATGCTCAATTCCCAGTGCAGTTTTTAAGTCCTCGTGGTCATGTAGTGATTCGCCTCAATCCAGGTGGCGGAGGATGAATCCCAGTTGCCTCCGCATCTGAGACCATCAACCCACGCATCTTATCACATGGCTTGTTGAGTGCGTTGCCACGGAGACATAGGAGGCTTCATGCCATCCACCGCGGCATCCACACTCAACTCACCACGTGCCCCACCGAGAACAAACCACATTATAGCAACCACGAGGAGGTTACCCCATGTGACTCTAACCTCCCTAGCAACCGGGCCAATTTGGTTGCTTAGGAAGCCTGACTGGGGATTCGAACTAGTGAGCTCCAGGGGTGGTAGCCAGCATCTTTTACCACTGAGCTACCCAGGCCCCTGACATGTGTGATTTGAATTAAATGTTTCTATTTTTGTTGTTTTTAATCAACATCTGATTGTAAAGATCAGAAAGGATATTATATATTGACAAATGAATTGTATGGATCTCATGTTTGGACACACATTACACAGAACGAGTCAAACCAAACTATTACTCTTAGTTTTTACTCATATAGTGTATATATTTAGTTCACTGCTGTAGCTGTAAAGATCTGAGGTTATTTACATTTATGCATTTGGCAGAGGCTTTTATCCAAAGCAAATTACAGTGTACTTACTACAGGGACAATCCCCCTGGAGCAACCTGGAGTTAAGTGCCTTGCTCAAGGACACAATGGTGGTGGCTGTGGGGATTGAACTGACAACCTTCCACTCATCAGTTCAGTGCTTTAGTCCACTACACCACCACCATTGTTTAAATGAAGATCACAATGCATTGGAAAATCTGTATTTTAACCCAGCCCCACGTAGTGTAAATGCATGCTCTTTTTGGACTCGGGAGGAAGTTTTGAGTTCAGAAATGTACTGTATAATTTCATAGTGCAATTAACTCATTTATTTCAGATATTCAATGAAAATATAACACATTAACACAGGATAACACATTCAAGCGTAGGCTGGTCACTTGAGCAGGTGTGACTGATTGTACCCTCTTGTCCAGTTCTAGAGGGTAGCAGGTCAGTGAGACGCCCACTTTCGGAGCAGGTTCATCTGATAGACAAATCAGATCCATTGAGAATGACCTGCAGGACATATGTGTAATATAGTTTACTGCTATGACACAGAGCTGGTTAAGGGAATCAGACAGACATGACAAATCATGACACAAGGAGAAAGATAAAACAGCTGCTGACCATCTCTGTCTAGAATCTATAGACAGACTTCCTTCCAGGCAGCGTGCTCTTCTCTGGATCTTCACTCATCTTCATTCTAGGCTGACTTCTGACCTCTACCAACTAATATGGAGGAGAATTTTGGAGAAAGATTATGAAGACAAAAATGTTTCATGTTTAGAATAATGTTCGCTGTTAAATCATGCAAAATAAGACCAGAAGTGTGTTAGAAAGAAAACAGGCTCAATTTTGATGTCATGTTGACATTAATGTTAGACTGAAAGACAG